>NC_090648.1:181068507-181368507 GCF_040937935.1 Hyperolius riggenbachi | reverse complement strand
AATGGCCACTACATGCTGTAGGGCCATACTGGCCCCAGACACGTTTTTTTTGAGGAGTCTCTGTTTCTGTGCCTAACATTTCTTGGACCAATATCAAGTGATAGCAGTTGTTAAAGTCATCCAAATCAGGAGATTCAATTAATATGAGTAATGTGATGCTATTACAACAAAGGGATTGAAAACCTTGTAAAAATATATGATGAATGCTTTAATAAAGGAGGTGATTATGTAGAGAAATAATCAGAAGATACTATTTTCTTGCTTGCTGCTAGCTTAACCACTTGAGGACCACAGTGTTAAACCCCCCTAATAACCAGGCTCTTTGTTGTTGCACATTTGGCTGTGCAGGCTTTTCAGCCTCCAGCACAGCCCAGCTATGGAGCCCAGCAATTAGATTCCCCTCTTTTTTTGTCCATAAGGGGACATGCCGCCTGAGGTGTCCGATCGCTGTGGCCGTTTTTTTTTTGTTGTTTTTTTTTGCAGCCTGTATACGGCTGTTTATCCCTTCCACCCTCCTCTTTCCTCCTACCCTTCATGCACAGACTTGAACAGGACGACGATCCGTCCTGTTCCGCCTCTCATAGGCATCAGCCTATGAGAGGACAGCGATCCCCGGCCAATCAGAGGCCGGTGATCGCCGATCTTGTACAGAGCTGCTGGAGACTGCAGCGCTGTACGTATGTAAACAAAAGGGATTTCTCTCCCCTTTCGTTAACGAACAGCCTGCTAGCCGTGATCGGCGGCTAGCAGGCTAATCACGGAGCTCGAAACACACTGAAATTTGAATATTAAGGAAGTGTAGCCTTATGTGCAGGTACCAGCACTGGTAACTAGGAAATATGAAAACACAAAGAGGACAAAACCAGTATATGCTGCTCAAAAAAACTGCACTTTATTCCAGATAATTTAAAAAAGGCACACACATATATAATCAGAAAAATGTCAGGGAAATAACCTGGCACATAAATTTATGTATTGACAAATACAATACTATGTGCTGCAACTGTCAAGGACAGTACAAACAATCCCATATGAATAGCAATTTAATAGATCGGGTCACATCCAACTTGTAGTGGCGTGATATATCCCAACAGAGCTGTAAAACACACAATACTGGCTAAGAGCTAGATAAAGCTCAATGGGTGTAGGCAATAACCATAGACCCTACTCCAGATGGTTCATTGCACCTTGGTGACACCACCATAATGTTTCCGTGAGGAGACCCAGGTATATAAAACAGCTATAGTCATAACCACTCACAGAGGGCAAATATTGGTGCAACCAATACGGTCAATTATTATTATTATTTAGTATTTATATAGCGCCGACATATTACGCAGCGCTGTACAATGTATATCTTGCCACTAACTGTCCCTCAAAGGAGCTCACAATCTAATCCCTACCATTGCCATATGTCTATATTATGTAGTGTAAGTACTGTAGTCTAGGGCCAATTTTTAGGGGGAGCCAATTAACTTATGCGTATGTTTTTGGAATGTGGGAGGAAACCGGAGTGCCCGGAGGAAACCCATGCAGACACGGAGAGAACATACAAACTCTTTGCAGATAGTGCCCTGGCTGGGATTCGAACCAGGGACCCAGCGCTGCAAGGCGAGAGAGCTAACCTCTACGCCACCGTGCTGCCAATGTCAAGAAATGCCAGTATAAGAGGAAATAATCAAATTAACCCCAAAAATCTTAGTTATCTGTTGGGGTTATTGAAGACACCGTAGCCATAAAAACTACTCCAGATGGTTCATTGCACCTTGGTGGCACCACCATAAAGTTCTCGTGAGGAGACCCAGGTAGGTGACACAACTATGGTCATAACCACTCACAGAGAGCAAATATTGGTGCAACCAATATGGTCAATATCAGTAAATGCCAGTATAGGATGAGATAAAGTAACCCCAAAAATCTTATTTTATTTGGTGTAGTTATTGGGGACACCGTAGCCAGCCACTGTGAGGAAACCAAATAAGATAATGAATAAAGTATGGTTATAACCACTCACAGAGTATAGAAACGATGTGACCAACGTGATCAAACATAAGCTATTCATAGAATATCAGGGAGCCGAGAATCTGATAACAGTAATTGAACCGCTTCATAATCATCAAGCCAGAGCCACATGTAATAATCGACCAAATTGAATAACTGCAGGAGCCATAAGAATTCTTATATCAGCAGCTGCTAGGTAAAGTCAATCCAATGAGCTTAGATCCTGTCACAGTACAGTTGATGAAGCAATACTGTTAATAAAGCAATGCTGCCTCCATTGTGACACCAATGAGCCGTAAGATCACGAAAATTAGCTCAGAAAGTTCTCAGTTCGGTGATGCATTTAAGGTGCTGAAGAACATATAGACAGGAGGGCTGTCCGGATCAGGACTTATGCAAAGCAGAAATCAGAGTATTCAAAAGGTGTCCTTGTACCAGACGTCCATTATAATCCAAAGCATACATATGGGTTATCAGCCAAATGTTGGTGGTTATATGGCGGCTTTTAAACCAAGCAGTATTGTGGAAAAGCTGGTAGTAACCCACTCACGCCAGACCGCCTGATCTGAAACGCAGTATTTTGAATGCTGCAAACAGGCGTTTGGATACAAAGTCATTGTATTGCAGACATTGTCCTTGCATATAAAAGATATCACTTATCTGATCCGGTAATGTAGCTCCTAAGCAGCCAACTCCATCGGTTGAAAAGCGGCCCGTAATGACTCCAATGTGTTGGTCGATCAAAGGCTCATGCATGCGGCAATGGCGGCGGCCTGTATCAATCCCGCTCCGTGAACCAGCAGGGAACGATCGCACATGCGCGCGGCCGTTCCCTGGGAAGCTGCAGCTCTAGGACTTGACACCAATTGCCGTTAGGCGGTCCTGGGGCTGCCGCCGCGTAAACGCCCATTGGCGTGACGCGGTCGTTAGGTAGTTAAAAGGCATTTTATTGATAAGGTTTGAAAATTTCTCCTTGGAGAAAAATCCTAGGTGATATTTTTACACCTAGCAATATGCAATTAACATTTTCTCCTAAGGGTTCATTCACACTATATGCACTGCCGTGCGCATTTCGGCAGTGCGTACGGTATGCGATCAGCAAGAACATCAGAAGTGCTCAGAGAGCACTTCTGACGTTCATACTATGCGCGATGCGCAGCAGTGCACTGCGATATCCTACTGCTGGCACGCATTTTTGGCAAAGCACATCGCTGGTTCCATTCACTGCAATGCATGGCGTGCGATCGGGTGCACTTGTGTCTCCAGCGCACGCCCATACGCGTTGCCTAATGTGAACAAGGCCTAAGAGATTAGTTTTTCATTGTCTCTTTAAATAGCTTTTTAGCAATTTGCAACTAAAAAAGTACCAAAAAGTAGGTGAAAAGTACTATGAAAATTATTCTGAGTATATTCTTGCTTGCTGGTGGTTCAAAAGGCATTTTATGGACAAGTTGTGAAAATATCACCTAGGAGAAAACTCAGGAGAAAATGGTAATTGCATATGGGCCCTTATCAATAAAACGCGTTGTAAGCCACCAGCAAGCAAAAAAATACTCTTACCCTCAAAAGTACTTTTGACAGTATTTTTTCACCCAGTTTGTGTTACTTTTTTTGATTGAAGAGTACTGAACAGTTATTTAAAAACAAAAAATTTATAAAACCTCTCCTTAGGAAAACTTAGGAAAAAAAAGTGAATTGAATAAGGGCTATGTTTTCTTCTAGGTGATATTGTTACACCTTGTGATAAAATGCCTTTTAAACTACCAGAAAGCAAGAAAATACACAAAATAATGTTAATAGTACCTTTTCACCAACGTTTATGTACTTTTTCAATTATAAAACGATTAACCTCCCTAGCGACATTGACAGATATATCCGTCCATAAAAACATGCTGTGAACAGTATAAACGTGCATGCACATCAATACTCTCCTGCACTATATACTAGACCAGGGGTAGGGAACCTATGGCTCGGGAGCCAGATGTGGCTCTTTTGATGGCTACATGTGGCTCACATACAAATCAGTAGGGGTTGATTCACTAAGCTACAATGCTCAAGCAGCGCAGCTTAGTGTGGCAGCGCAAGTAAGATTTTCAAAGTAGGCACACTACTCCTGTAGCATGCACTACTAACAAACTTGCGCTCCCCCAAAACTAACGGCCGCTCCATCTGTCCCACCCTGGATCCTGACAGGTCCAGTGACTTTGTAGGACGAGATCCCTGCACTTTGATTGGCCACTTGACAGGCAGCCTATTGGGCCAAAGTGCGGGGATTTCGTCCTGCAAAGTTAATTAACCCCCAAGTCAGCTAGCTAATTGTACAAGCTGTTAGTCAGTATTTCTCCTGTCTGGCTCTCGGGGAAACTGCTGATGTTGCTGAAACCCAAGAGAAACTGAAGACGTGTCTGACACTTCCGCTGCCCGGAGGATCAACTGTATACATGTAACCATGGCAACAGGGACGTGAGCCCTCTGCTGCGCATGCACACTGCCAGTTTGAAACATATTGTATGGCTCTCACAGAATTACATTTTAAAATATGTGACTATGGCGCCCAGGCTGACTGCAGGAATATTAAGCACGTATATTTGACCTGATGAAGCGGCTGCGACCGCGAAACGCGTTGTCGATGTGCACAAATAAACTCTGAACTTCTTTTACACGATATGATTACTACTAATAAGGTAGGCTATCTCTATAAATATTGAATTGTGATATCAGTATCCACATACACGCATACAACCCAGGGACTTTATCATAAGTCCACCCGATCCTACACGGGCGCCTCCTACTACCCCTAAGCTGATTTTAAAATATGTGGCGTTTATGGCTCTCTCAACCAAAAAGGTTCCTGACCACTGTACTAGACCCTTGCTTGACACATTTTGGCAAGTTACAGGAAAAAAAAAAATTTAAAAAAATTTTTTATCACCTTTTTGCACAGAAATCCTGGGTAATTGTACGCTAGAGAGGGTTAAAAGTTGTTTTAAAGAGAAGATGAAAATTATCGCCTAGGAGATGACTCAGAAGAAAAAGTTAATTGCATATGGGCCCTGGCCCCATATGCATTAACTTTTCCTCCTGACTTTATACAACAGGTCAATTAAATGTCTTTTAAACCACCATCAAGCAAGAAACTATTCAAAGTAATTTTGATAGCACTTTTTCACCTACTGTTTGGTGGTTTTTCAAATGTAAAGTGCTGAAAAATTATTATAGAGAGAGAAGATGAAAAAATATCTCCTAGGAGAAAACGTTTATTGCATACGGGTCTAATCACTAAAATACTTGTAAAGCTCCCACCAAGCAAGAAATTATTGAAAATACATTTGAGAATAGACTTTTATATACTTTTTTGTACATTTCCAATTGCTAAGTGCTGGAAAATTATTCTAAGAAAGGCAAATAGGATATGGCCCATTGGGCCCTACGCAATTCACAAATTCGCCAGCGATATGCACAGCTGAATTTTTAAATTAGGTGACTGGAGCGGCACCTAATTCAATTACACTTAACGCCCCCTCTCCTGGCGGTAAAGAACTCGCTTGGGCGATATAATCACCCATCTACTTTTTTGCCCCCTATTTCATTGTAAATATCGCTTCCCGTCAAATGTAGGCGGAATCTTTGCACCTAGTCTGAACAGGTGAAAAGACCTATCGCCTATGTCTGATATGGGCTGCTTTTGGCATCTGGGAGCCTCCTTTACTAAGCAGACCCCAGATGCCTGGGATTTAATTATGTAAAGAAAGTCATTTGTGACTTTTTACCTATTTAATAGTTAAAGCATATAAAAAAAAATCCACTGCTGGTCCCATCTGCTCTGCTCTCCCACACCACTCCTCTGCTCCTTCTTCTGCCTGCTCTCCCGCTATTATGTTCAGGTAGTCCTGGCAAAGCATCTTTGAACCTCCCGCCAGGGCTCCCCATTGGTCTTCAGTTTAAACTATGCGTACTTCCTTCTTCAAGCCAGAAGGAGGAAGTGCGTGGTGGTAAGGCTTGCAACGCGTCCAATAGGACACATGCAAGCTGTTTGGAGCGCAGGGAGGACGGTGGAATTATGGGTAACTTACCCCTTCAGATCCAGCCGCACACCTGAGGCAATTAAGCCTCAATTAAATCACGAATTCGAGTCCTTAGGGACTTATAACTTCTCGTGAGCACATGCCTTCTGACAAGCTCTTGTAGGTAATCTTTGGAGGGTTCGTATTTGGCGACGGTGGACCAGAGGACAGTGAAGGAAGCCTCATTAGGATCCAGAGGCTTCCCCCTTTTTAGGTAAGTATGTGATTTTGTAGACTTTGGCTTAGGTACATTTTAAACCTGATAGCTCGATCCAATGACTTGACTGCTGTTTTTCCAGCTCCCACACAGGAAACATTGAAATGGTCATAATTTCTCTAAGGGCCCGTTTCCACTAGCGTGGAATCCGTAGAGTTTCCCCGCAGGCAAATCGTGAGGAGAAACTCTGCCATAGGAAATAATGGTGCTGCCGGCCAAATCGCCTACCCTAGTGTTCAGCCGACATTTTCATCCGTCTCCGTGCAGTAGGCAACGAATCCCATAGCCCTGCATGGCACGGCTTCTGGGATTCGTCTGCGTACCCGCAGCTAGTGGAAACAGACCCTAACTGTTCTGGAATCATTTTGGAAAGCCAAACAAAGGTTTTATGACTTCTGATTAGCTTTCAGCATAGCTGCCACTGCAGCCCAGTGTCTCCGACTGAACAGATAAAGCCTCATACACACGCTCAACAAAAATCTTTTTAAATGCACAATTATCAAACAACTTTTGTTGTTGAAACAAGTTGAAACAACCAAAAAAAGTTGTTTGCTATTGTTCAAACAACTGATAAGACACAGCTCAAGTCAATCCAACAGTTGGAAAGACTTGAGCTGTTTCTTATCAGTTGTTTGAACAATAGCAAACAACTTTTTGGTTGCTTCAACAACAAAAGTTGTTTGATAATTGTGCATTAAAAAGACTTTTGTTGAGCGTGTATATCAGGCTTTACTCTTATTATGAAACAGTAACTCAGGAACACAGATAAGTTCTGAGTAGGTTTCAAACTATATTGTATGTTCACGTTTTCACTTCAGGTACTCTTTAAGTAAATGTACAAAATGGATGCTATCACAACTATTAGATGCATTTTTTTGTACTAGTTTAATCAGAGTTTACTTATGTAAGTAACATAACTCAGTAAGTAATTCGTGTATTATAGTATAGGTATATTTTAATTCAAAGTTTTAGATGTACAATTACCACATGATTCACTATCCATAGACACATGAACAGAGTCAGACATTTGTGCATAAATGACTGCATATGTGCAAAGGTTCTCTCACTCAATTCCTAAATGATTCAGAGCAAAGTTACAACTGCTAGCACAATGTATCCAATGTGCAACTTAAAACATCTTATCACTTTCCCAAGAATAAAAGAAAATCCATGTAAAATCTTCTGTAAAAAGACCATTGGTTTCAAAAAGACTGAGACATTATATAAAGGATTAGTTTGTGCTGTCCAAGTGCTTTTTTTTCTTCAATTAAAGTAAATGTTATGCTTTCTTTCAGGGTATGGCCCTTATTCTTTAAAGGATACCCGAACTGACATGTGACATGATGAGACAGACATGTGTATGTACAGTGCCAAGCACATAAATAACTATGCTGTGTTCCTTTTTCTCTTTCTCTGCCTGAAAGAGTTAAATATCAGGTATGTAAGTGGCTGACTCAGTCCTGACTCAGACAGAAAGTGACTACAGTGTGACCCTCACTGATAAGATTTTCCCCTTTTTATCTCTTTCTTGCTCTCAGAAGACATTTTCTGATAGGAAAGTGTTTTATTGTTGGAATTTCTTATCAGTGAGGGTCACACTGTAGTCACTTCCTGTCTGAGTCAGGACGGAGTCAGACACTGACATACCTGATATTTAACTCTTTCAGACAGAGAAAGAAAAAAAGGAACACAGCATAGTTATTTGTGTGCTAGGCACTGTACATACACATGTCTATCTCATCATGTCAAATGTCAGTTTGGGTATCCTTTAACTTTTTCTGCTTTCTTTCCTAATATCCAGTCGGTTTCATGAACAATTCTTTTCTTTTTTTTTTTTTTTTATACTCTTCATCCTATCTGGGCTTTTGAACAGAAATTAGACAAATTAGAAAACATTCTTAAAATAACTTCAGACCCTACATGTTTTCTTGGTCATTATAACAAGTGTAGTCATGTGAATGACTACTGACAGTAGATCTTTCACATCTCTAAGGACAGAAGAACAATTTCCCTCATCATAGACTTGTCAGGCTAGTTTTTTTGACAACTACTGTCCAGAAGACCACATGTCACAATGCCTGGAGCAGTTTCCTCACATGAGTAGGGCATTCTTCACAGGTTGTTTATTAAGAGGAATTAACCTAATGTACACAACTGCTTTTTTCTTCTTTGGGCCAGTCTGTTCTGGACTCTCAAGAGGTGAAGATATAAAAAGGTGACTGAGGGATACTTCCATGACTAAAGGGTGCTGAGACTCTCTAGCCACCAGGATCAGTCTTTGGCAGCCACTGACTCAGTGGTACATTGGAGGCAGAGCATAAGTCTTGTGGATGATGATGGTAAAGTACATGCTGGAAGAAGATAAGAAGGTATGCTGCATTGCCAATCCTTCTGCTGGAGAAGCTATGGGTGCAGTATCTCCTACCCTGTTTGAAGGGTGAGGACATTCAGATTCACTTCAGTAGCCACCTTCCCTGGATCAGGACAGGAACAATAGGAGAAGAAATTATCAGAGCCTAGGAAGCTGAACGCCTAACTTTTGTGTGACAGTTGAGGAAGACATAGAAAGGTGAATGTGTTACATTGCATTTTCCTGAGACCAGAGGTCAATGAAAGGGATTGTATGGGCAAGGCAGACGATTGCCTAATTAAGAGATGAAATAACTTTGGAGAACTGTGTATGTGACTAACTTCTGGAACTTGTGGTATTCAACACCCTCACCTTTGCAAAACCCAAAGTGAGTGTCATTAGCCCAGAACACACTTGCATTGATCTGCATGGACTTTTTTTTTACACTGCCAGGGGAGATTTTGCCTCAGCTGCCTTGTGAATAGATGCCTAGCCTTGTGTATAGCCAACTGAGAGAGGCAACCATCTCCTAGTTTGCCAGGGAGATTTCAGGTCTCATTGTAACAGGTCTGTCATGAGCTACAGATCAACTCGACTGAAAGGAAAGCGAACGAGAAAAAATCAACATGGAACATTACGAATTAGATGTGGCTCTGGTAAGTGGGTAGCTAAATTTACAGTATAAGATTCTTTAAGGTATTTTTTTAACATAATATCTTTATTTAATCATAATGAGCAAAGATTCCCGGTATTCAAAACTCAAAGCAATACAGATATCTCAAAAAGTACAACAGATACACAGCAAAGTTAGCTCAACACTGAATCCTTTCCTCATATTTATAGGTGAATCATGTCACTTAACAATGCTTAACCATACAAACGAAAAAACGACAAACCGCTCTCAGGCTCTCTCCCAAAGTGATCTCCCACATTCGCAAGTAGTAAAATTCACAGTCGTCTGACCAAACCACAAATAAAAGATTTTCTCAGCTTTAATCCAGCCAAGTGGACGGTTAAAAAACTGATAGGAAAACTGAAAAGACATAAAAAAGCTTTGTCCCCCGAAATGCGTAGTGACCTCTGCAGGCAGTAGGATAGCTTGGAGCTTGGAGGCAGACTTGTCCGGTCCAACTCCTGAGTTGCGTATTGCTGCTGGCCACGGCATACATTCCAGCAGCTGGCCTCACGTACATGCCTTACTCCTCCATACACAGGGTAGGTTATTCTTATATGTGTCCTTTTTTAAATAGACTGTGATAGTCTGCCATTGTGGCACATTATTTATTTGTATGTCTTTTCAATGCTTAACCGTATTTGCAACTAAATCACTCTAAGTCACAGTTGACCTCCTGTGAAGCACATAGACATCTCTGTAATACTATGAAGAGCAGTACAGAGAGATCTAGAGACATTGCACAAGAGCATCAAAACCAATAAACTAACATAACAATAAATATAACTATCTAGTGCAGACTTTCTCAACCATTTTACCCTGGAGGAACCATACAAATACTTTTTGGATCTCAATGGACCCCTGCAATTAATATTTGCAACTCAAGGAACCCCTGAATTTATTTTGCAGGCGGCATAGTCTTTAAAAGGTGGTGTGTCTGTTTGTCACTACCGCCTATGACAGTGCCCTTCATTTTAATGTCTCCTTATTCTAGTGCTTTTTATTAATGTGCTCATTATTATTCTGAATTGAATGCTTCTTTTTACAGTAACCCTTATTATACTGTACTCTCTATTATACGTCTCCCAACCCCCATGATGGGAAAAAAATGCCAAGGAATCCCTACAGAGTACACAAGGAACCTTGGGGTTCCAGGGAACCCTGGTTGAGGAAGCCTGATCTAGTGGTAGTAGAAACATAGTACAAAAAGAGAGAGAATACCTCATCCGTATGTTTAGGGCATCTTCATATACCTGTAATTGGCATTTTCAGGTGTCATCGTGTAGTCAATCCACACCGTCCATAAAGCAAAATATTTGTCAAATGTATTCTTCCTAACCAGCACAGTTTCTTCTATCTGTTACGTATCGTCTCCTTATCCATTCCCCTACAGTAGCAACAATTAAGTGGAAGGATACTTTTTACTGTATTAAATATGTATGGAACTACTGGCAGGGATTGATATGGCTGTATGGGATAGGGCTTGGACCAGTATAACAAAGTAACCAAGCAGCTCGGGGTGAGCCAAACCACTAGGAATGTATAGAGGGATAAAAGAGACTGAAAAGCCCTCCTACTAATAAGCAATGCTTGGTGAAATGTTCACTTGTAGCTGGATTATTGCAAGTTTCCTTCTGTTTTAAGAAGGCAACTCTCACCAAGCATTGCTTATTAGTAGTAAGGCTTTTCAGTCTCTTTTATCCCTCTATACATTCCTAGTGGTTTGGGTCACCCTGAGCTGCTTGGTTACTCTGTTGTACTGGTCCAAGCCCTTTCCCATACAGCCATATCAATCCCTGCCATGTACTGATGAGGGCCAAAAGCCCTAAACAGGCTCTCTACATGTTAGGTTGATGTGGCTGTGTAATATTTAAAGCTATAGGCTTGCTATACACCACCGATTCTGGATGTTTGCCTGGCTTACTGTACAGGGGCAAAGAGAGATAATTTGCATATTCAGTAGTGGTGCATTGTTGGTAACCACACATGTTCACTGATAGCTGAATCATTGCAAGTTTTGTTTTGTTTTAAGAAGGCAAATTTCTCTTGGACAGCCCATCCTTTTGTATGTGTACAATAGTTCAAATTAAGTAGTCTGGTTAACGTGATTGCCCTATAGTAGGTTCTAATATCTGGGAGGCAATGCCCATCCTTTTCCTGGGGGACGCAGCTACACATACACCAACAGGTAATTCATAATTTCTTATTCAAATGTTGGTCAGCAGCTTTTAGATTATTTACATGGATCATAGGATAAGCTATTAGTACATGTGACCAGGTGTTTGCATTGGTTACAGTTTCCCTTACTATTGAGTTGTCTCTGAGTGCTTATTTAGGCAGATTCAACTTGTGTGTACATTTGGCTGTAAGACGTATTGATTTTGTACATTGTGTATCTGTACAGCTTGTTACCCTTAACCTTCACATGCTTTTTGGGGTTTTAATCGGTTTTAAGCATAATTTTCCCAATAAAGTTTTTATATAATTTTGCATCATAGTTTGGTATCAGGCTTTGTTTGTAGATCAGTGTGGTCCAACATGGATGCCTTTCTCTTATATGATTGTAGCATGTCACTACATCCACAACGGCACTTATCATGGTATTTATGCTGTTTATAACATTTTGGCTCCACCTTTGTAGCAGTGATACTCCATAAGCCCTTGGTATTTTTAATCTGGTATATAAACATTGTCTCCCTTTTTTGATTTTGGGGGCTATGGCCCTAGCCAGTTGTTTTCCACTTTTGTTACCCTATTTATAGGCTTGGGCAATCCATAATCTTTGTTTCTGTCTCACCCACCACCATTAGTTCCAATAGTTGATCTCTTTCCTGCTTCTGAGTTTTCTCATAGCTACACTGCCCTGTCTATTTTTTGAGCATCTTTCAACCCCTTAATGATGTCTATCACCCATTACCTCATTGCATTCTCCTCTTTTTTTTCTTTTGTACACCTGTCAGATTTCTTGTGGTTTGTTCATGCAGGAAAAGGGCGCAGATGGGCGTTCTGTTTCCGTTTCGCATCCGCACAAGTGTGGACCTAGCCTAACATATGCTATGATTGTTTTTGGAATAGACATTTCTGAGACATCCACAATACAAAACAAATTCTATAAGGTTTTTCCTATTATTTAATAGGGATATCTGCCGGTGGAAATTATTAAGAAATTTGTTCATAAATTAGAAAAATACATAGAAAATGGGTTAAATCTGACAGGTGTACAAAATAAAAAAAAGAGGCGAAATTAAAATTAACCCCTTACCTCCCATACTCTCCCATAGTGTACTAACAGTACGCTCAGGAAGATATGTGGGGACATCTTGCGACCAAATAGTAAAATTACACCTACATACATTTTTTTAATAATAATCGAAATCACTGACTGCCATATTTTGCAATTTTGAGAGTGATTTTTTTCCCCTCCCGGCGCTTATCTGCACGCTATGATTTTGTGTAAAACGCTTTTCAAAGTGCTTTTGCAGAGCGATTTCTTTTTTCACTTCCTGACGCAAGTTAGGAAGGGAACTCTTTCACCCGGAAAAGAATAAATACAATGTAGATTCAAGGTATATCACAATGGTACATGCTAGGCTGGCTTCAGCAGGCAGTGTTGGTCGTATAATGGTGAGCATAGCTGCCTTCCAAGCAGTTGACCTGGGTTTGATTCCTGGCCATGGCCAATGTATGTGAGCTGGCTTTTGACATCCTACAAATCCCTGTGTAACGATTGGTGTCAGCACACAGAGAGAATCTGATTATTGGTGATCTGCAGTATCATCAAGAATACAGATGTATACCTGATTATTGATGATCTGCAGAATCACCAATAATACAAGTATGACTAACCTCTGGACACCTAATAATGTGTAAGTGGTTGGGTGCAACAGTAGAAGGCTATCTCCCGTGGAGCGGGAGATACAGACACTACTGCAGCCAGTGGACACCTGAGGAGCAGGTGACCTTTGGCCGAACAGGAGCTATCTCTAGAGATGAGATAGAGCAGCAGCCAGTGATTCCCCGATGGAATGGAATCAGACTGTACTGCAGCCAATGGACTCCTAATGGGAAGACAAACAAAACAGACAAATGATAAGCGCTCAAGGATGCACCTGAATTGTAAGCCATCAGCGGCAATGCAGAGCCCCCTAGGGCTGAATACATGCCTCTAATGCAAAACAGATGCAAAATTATGTGCTAACTCTAATCTAAAAATTTGAGAGTGAATTTAAAACAGTGAAGGCAGCTAGCCACTAGTATACTTACATTCAAGTTTGCACAGTGGGAGACATGGCAGCGCTTTCAAACAACCTCATACCTGAATGATTTAACTGCAATGGTGAGCAGAGCTCCAGAAACTGGACTAAATTACACACCCAGCATACACTGCAGGCAAAGAGAGGGAGGGGGAATTAGTGATTAAGCTGCATCAGTGGGCAGAGCTCCAGAAACTGGACTATATTGCACACCCTGCATCACTATAGACCAAGGGGGGGTGTTAGCTTCAGTGATAATTAGTGCACAAATTATGACCTAATAGACTTCCCCACGGCGGTGACGTACCCAAGGGGGTACGTCACCGCCGTGGGGAAGTCTATTAGGTCATAATTTGTGCACTAATTATCACTGAAGCTAACACCCCCCCTTGGTCTATAGTGATGCAGGGTGTGCAATATAGTCCAGTTTCTGGAGCTCTGCCCACTGATGCAGCTTAATCACTAATTCCCCCTCCCTCTCTTTGCCTGCAGTGTATGCTGGGTGTGTAATTTAGTCCAGTTTCTGGAGCTCTGCTCACCATTGCAGTTAAATCATTCAGGTATGAGGTTGTTTGAAAGCGCTGCCATGTCTCCCACTGTGCAATCCTAATGGGAAGAGACTACTGACTGCACTGCAGGAAGGCCTCTCTGAGGTACTGGAGGTCCTTGCAGCTAACTGACACCTGGTGGATTAGTGCCAAGGAAGTACAGACAGACTAATCACTCGGGGAACGAGTGACAGCCAGGAAGGTCAGACAGGCCAGGTCGGCAACACACGAGCATATAAGGTACAAAGACAGAAGACTGATTCGGTAACCGGATACAAGCAGGGTGAGTAACTGGTAGACAGATGGGCAGAGGTACCGAATCAGAAAGCAAGAGAGAGGTCAGCAAAGCAGAAGGTCATAACAGATATACATAAGCACAATTCTAATCTGAGGTGTGAGGTCCTTGGTCTCGACACCCGGGAACTGGTCTAAAGTATAACAGAATAATGACACAGCAATCCTAAGCTTGGGTGTGAGGTCCTTGGTCTCAACACCCTGGAACTGGTCTAGAGTATAACAGAGTAACGACACAGCAATCCTAAGCTTGGGTGTGAAGTCCTGGGTCTCAACACCCTGGAACTGGTCTAGAGTATAACAGAGTAACGACACAGCAATCCTAAGCTTGGGTGTGAGGTCCTTGGTCTCAACACCCTGGAACTGGTCTAGAGTATAACAGAGTATAAACAAAGGTAATCTGGCTAAGTGTGAATTCCCAGCTCCTGCTGGTTCTAACACACTGTAAGATCTGCCTGAGGTCTGAGTGCTCACACGTAAGTATTCGCAACGGCAGACAACCAGCAACTGACGAGCAAGATCTATATATACTTGCAGTGCTGTGCAGCTCCGCCCGAGCCACTCAGGCAATCCAGAGTTCAGCTGGGATCAGCTGATCGGCCTGATCAGCTGATTCCCCTTCTGCTGGTATAAATTTCCTGTCGCCTGGCGCGCGCACGCGTAGCTCTCCATCTGTGTGCACTAGAAGGTCCGGACAAGCCAGACACGTGTTGTTGCGCGGAAACTGCCTGTCTGAACCCGGAGATAGCCGCCCTGTCACTAGACCGCGCGTTGGCATCTCCGCTGTTCATTACACCCTGGAAGACAAGACGAGGAGGAGGAGGATTTTTTTTTAAAAAAAAAAAACCAAATTCCTGAACACAAATTTTTCGCTAATTTAGTTACTGAACCCGAACCGAATTCGAATCGAATTCGGTAGGTGCGATCGAATAAAAATCCAAATTTGCCCCAGACCCTAATTCTAATGTACCCGAATCGAATTTTGGTACATTCGAGCAACCCTGGTGAACACTCTCATTGGGAATCATTGCACAAGCGCTTTTAGGGCGTTTTTGAAAATCGCCGGCGCTTAAAAAAACGCAAAATGCCCTAGGTGTGAACAAGCCCTTAGGGACTGAACTTTTTTAATATGTAGGTCAAGAGGGTATATTACTGTTATTTTTGAAAATATGGGCATGTAATTAGGCATGGACGCAAAACTGAAAAAAAAAGCACCTTTATTTCCAAATAAAATATTGGCGCCATACATTGTAGTAGGGAAATATTTTAAATGTCACAATAACCGGGACAAATGGGCAAATAAAATATGTGGGTTTTATCCACATTAGAACGTTTTATTTTAAAACTTTAATGGACAAAACTGAAAAATGATTTTTTCATTTTTTTTCTTATTATTCCTGTTAAGATGCATTTATACTAAAATAATTCTTAGCAAAATGTACCACCCAAAGAAAGCCTAATTGGTGGTGAAAAAAAACAAGATATAGATCATTTCATTGTGATAAGTAGTGATAAAGTTATTGGTGAATGAAAAGGAGTAGCGCTGAAAGGTGAAAACTGCTCTTCTCCATAAGGGGTAAAAAACCTAAGTGGTGAGCTTGTTAAGTAATATGGAATTAAATCTTATATGGTTCATTGTTTTAATCTTATATGGTTCATTGTTTTCAATGAGTATATTGGTTGAAGCAATGTATACTTCAATAAGCTTCAATAAGCAAAGATGGCTTATGGTACAGGACAAACACATTCCAAACAAATTAGTAGAGAGACATAATATCAGAATGATAATGAAAGATGGATAGAATGAAGATTGTTTAATATTTAAAAGTCCTAATGGCTGGAGTAATTAAACTAATCAGCAGTTCAAGATGACTGGTGACGTCCATTCTTAATCAACTACATCAAATAGATCTGATATGCAAATGTCAGTATGTGTAAATATTCCAAACTATCTAAATTCCCACCAATAAGTTAAATAGGGAATTTGTACATAAAACATATTATGGCTTATTTAACCACTTGCCGACCACGCACTCATACCGCGCGTCGGCAAAGTGGCAGCTGCAGGACCAGCGACGCAGTTTTGCGTCGCCGGCTGCAGGCTAATTAATCAGGAAACAGCCGCTCGCGCGAGCGGCTGCTTCCTGTCAATTCACGGCGGGGGGCTCCGTGAATAGCCTGCGGGCCGCCGATCGCGGCTCGCAGGCTAAATGTAAACACAAGCGGAGATAATCCGCTTTGTTTACATTGTACGGCGCTGCTGCGCAGCAGCGCCGTAAGGCAGATCGGCGATCCCCGGCCAATCAGCGGCCGGGGATCGCCGCCATGTGACAGGGCACAGCCTGTCACTGGCTGCACAGGACGGATAGCGCCCTGTGCAGCCCAGATTGCCAGGGGGGACAGGGATGAGAGGGAGGGGGGGAATTTCGCCGTGGAGGGGGGCTTTGAGGTGCCCCCCCTGCAACACCCAGGCAGGCAGGAGCGATCAGACCCCCCCCAGCACATCATCCCCCTAGTGGGGAAAAAAGGGGGGTGATCTGGTCGCTCTGCCTGCACCCTGATCTGTGCTGGGTGCTGCACAGCCCACCCAGCACAGATCAGCTAAAACAGCGCTGGTCCTTAAGGGGGGTAAAGGGTGGGTCCTCAAGTGGTTAAATGTCCGGTATTAAAAAAAAACAAATTATTGATGCATGGAAATTTCAGCCTATCAGGACCAGAGATTAAAGAGGAACTGTAAGGTCCTTAACTGCTCACCACCAGTGTACAGAGAACATCCATTTTGTAGGGAAAAAAACTGGCTTTTATTTTCATTTGAATCCAAATAATTTTGTTTTCCCCCTTTTAAAGGCTGAAGCCACGCCCACCTGGAGTCTACATCCACAGCTGTATATTAATTAGCTCCTAGCCAAATTGCCTCATTGGTAGTGAGTGTGGAAAGCTCAGCAGATGCTCCTCCTGTGTCTGAGAAGAAAAAAAATGCAGGACTGTAGCATTATTTTAGACCCAAATACCTTCACCATAAATTGTGACAGGAACATAATCTAAGTTTTGTGATAAGCGGTAAGAATAGCCAAACAAAATTTGTGTTTTTATATCTACAGTAGCATTTTTTATTTTTAAACTGTAATTGGTAAAACTGAGAAATAATGTTTTTTCTATTTTTTTCCTTGTTTTCCCATTAATATTCATAGAAAACTAAATTGTTCGAGGGAAAATATGGCATACAATGAAAGCCTAGTTTGTCTTGAAAAACACAATATATATTTCATTTCTGTGTCATACGTATGGATACAGTTAGTTCTGATTAAATAAGGACATAGCTAAACTGTCAAAACTGCTCTGGTCCATAAGTGGGAAACAAGGTCCGGATGCAAAGTGGTTAGCAGAGATGTGGAGAACGGTTCCCGAACCGTTCGCCGGCGAACATCTCTGAATCCCTGAGGGGTTTACTACTTCTGGGTCGCTCTGACCCGGAGTAGTATGCCTGCGCTGCCCGGCGGAGCGCATCCTAGATCGCGCTCCTGTTGCCGGGCACTTTCTGCGCATGTGCGTGACGTCATGAACGACGTCACGCTCATGCGCAGAGAGTGCCCGGCAACAGGAGCGCGATCTAGGACACGCTCCGCCGGGCAGAGCATGCGTACTACTCCGGGTCAGAGCGACCCTGAAGTAGTAAACCCCCCAGAGATGTTCACCCGGCGAACCGTTCGCCACATCTCTAGTGGTTAGTATTCTAGTGATTTACTTTATTAATTTTTCAGCTTTAGGTTCTGTTAAGATGCTAGTAAGACGTTCTGTTAGAAGTTTTTTTTATACTTTTTTTTTTCAAGAAGATTGCTGTAGCTTTTTTACACAGCTACTGGTACAGCTGAGACTATTCTGTGATCCTAATATAACATAATTGTTATAATTATTTTTTGAATGTACTTAAAAGATTCATCATGATAGCTTTACTATAAAGGCCCGATCAGATGAAATACTGTTAAAAGGAAATGCTACTTGGAACTGTTCATATTTTTATATACTGTATATATTGTAGGCACATACAGATTTTTATATAAAATCAAATACTGAGTGCTCTGATTTATTTCAATGTATACTGTCAATCTATAAGTACTGTGAGAGAGGGTTCAGATCACACCATGTACAATTTTATGATAGCAATGCTTTCAAGGCTGGTCCTTTACTGAGTTAGCGATCATGCAAAAAGGCAAGAACTGCCAACATTTTTGACACACCTACTGCCATTTATTCCCCCCTTATCACTGCCTTGCGGTTCTTCCATAGGATCCTAGGGGACACTCCCTCTGTATCAATTTCAGCAAATACATTCCTCAACACCTGATTAAGTTTTTTAGCAGTTGGGTAAACTTCTAGCAGGGATTTGTTTACCCCTCCAGTGTCATTGCTTTTTACTAAACCCTTTCAGTTCAAATTCAAATCACAATGGAGAGTGATCAGATCAGAATCAGATTTTATTTTGCCAAGTACAACTTGGTTGTACCCAGAATTGATTTGGCACTACAGGTTCATGGATGGTACAGTAACATACAGTGGAACAATATGGTGCGGAACAGTAACATACAGTGACAGACAGTATGGTGCATTTAACGGACCTCTGTCGCGAAAATCTTAAAATTTAAAATACATGTAAATATATATATATATGAAGTACGTTTCTTCCAGAGTAAAATGAGCCATAAATTACTTTTCTCCTATGTTGCTGTCACTTACAATAAATAGAAATCTGACATTACCGGCAGATTTTGGACTAGCCCATCTTCTCATGGGGGGGTTCTTGGGGTTTTCTTTATTTTTAAAGGCACTTAGTGAATGGCAGTTGCTCCGTCCAACTGCCAAATAAGTGAGCAGGGAGGCTGGCCAATATGTTTGTAAAAATCTTTTTCAGGGAATGTCTTGATAAAGAATAAAGGCCATGCTGATAATCCCCCATGAAGATATGGACTAACCCAAATGTCAGATTTCTACTACCAACTGTAAGTGACAGCAACATAGGACAAAAGTAATTTATGGCTCATCTTACTCTGGAAGAAATGTACTTCTTATTTGTATGCATTTTAAATTTTAAGATTTTTGCGACAGTTCCTCTTTAAAGAGAACCCGAGGTGGGTTTGAAGAATGTTATCTGCATACAGAGGCTGGATCTGCCTATACTGCCCAGCCTCTGTTGCTATCCCAAACCCCCCTAAGGCCCCCCTGCACTCTGCAATCCCTCATAAATCACAGCCACGCTGCTGACAAACAGCTTGTCAGAGCTGGCTGTGTTTATCTCTATAGTGTCAGTCTGCTGCTCTCCCCGCCTCCTGCAGAACTCCAGTCCCCGCCTGCATCCCTTCCCTCCCTGCTGATTGGAGGGAAGTGACGGGGGCAGGGACCGGAGCTATGCAGGAGGAGGGGGAGCAGCTGAGACTGACACTACAGATGTAAACACAGCCTCACAGCATGGCTGTGATTTATGAGGGATTGCAGAGTGCAGGGTGACCTTAGTGGGGTTTGGGATAGCAACAGAGGCTGGGCTGTATAGGCAGATCCAGCCTCTGTATGCAGATAACATTCTTTAAACACACCTCGGGTTCTCTTTAAGCATACAGTGGAAGCATACAGTAGAACGAGTATACGAGGTTAGACATAAGTAAAAGATATGTAAAAGATGGGCCAAGGAGGGGACTGAGGGGCGATCTACTGTCGTCTATGGCACTGAAACACTCGGCAGTGATAAATTAATCAGATGCCTCACTGTCTGTCCTTGGGGAAGAGCAGAGAGACGGAAGACAAAATGAGAGGGAAAGAAGAGAGAGAATAAAAGAAAGTCCCCATGGTATTGCAGCAGAATCTGGATGTTTAAAGTCCTGGTTAGTGTCCTGGCCAGGTACGTGTTGTGGGTGGTTTTTCCAGCTGGGTACTGAGAGCTACAGGCTGTGAGCAATGTGGAAGTGGTGGCCTGTGAAACTACACATGGTGGCCAATGTGGTACCTCCTCAGGTGCCACAGAGGAATGCACCAGTTGGCGCACAAGAGCTGCAGTGGAGCTCTGACTGCAGGTGGTGGCAGCGGCCCACAGGGATATGTTCAGTTCCCAATGTCAGCCTTCTGGACCATATCCAAAAATATTGCTCCATGTAGTAGTGTCAGTTCTAGTGTAAACATTGAATATGTGAAAAATAAGTATAATCCGTATCAAGATTCTTTAAGACTTTTGAAGAGAGGAAATTGATGCATTCAGTGCTGACAAAAAGATGATTAATGTTTGAAAAATTAGCTCAGCCTTTATAAACTGGTGCTTTTATACTGCACGTTGCACTTTTTGGGCCACACTTATAAAGCTACAATGTACCCTAACTCTTTGTTCCCAGTCCAATCATAGCTTCCTGTTTTAGAAGCTATTAGTAAAGGTGTATAAAATCTGTTTCACATTAAACAGATCTGTTTCAAGCGAAATATATATGTTACGGCCAGAACCCGAAGTGTGGCCACTTCTAGTTCTGGCCAGCCACTTCGGGTTCTGGCCGGCCAATGTGCAAAGTGGCCGCAGCGCAGCGGCCAATGTTAGAAATGGAAAGTTTACATTTATTTTACAGCCGTCTCGCTGCGGCCAAATGTATTAAAAGTTGCTTAATTTAATTAAATATAGCCGGCGGCAATGTGATAGATGAAGCCGCCGGCTTTCGCACTGCCTCCTCCTCCTCTCCCCCGCCTCTCTCCTCTCCCTGCCTCCTATACGACATACGGAGCAGCCGGGCGGGGACACGCGTGTCCCCGAGAGTCGTTCGTCGCGGCAGGGGAATCCTGCCGTTCCTGCAGAGCGGGCGCTGGCAGAAGCAATGTCTGCAGCCTCCCCGCTCTGCTTCCCCTGCCGCGACGAACGACTCTCCCGGCGGCTCCGTATTGTATGGAAGGCGGGGACAAGGAGAGAGGCGGGGGGGGGGGAGAGAATCGGGGGGGAGGCAGTGCGAAAGCCGGCGGCTTCATCTATCACATCGCCGCCGGCTATATTTAATTAAATTTAAGCAACTTTTAATACATTTGGCCGCAGCGAGACGGCCGTAAAATAAGTGTAGCTTTGCATTTCTAACATTGGCCGCTGCGCTGCGGCCACTTCGCAAATTGGCCGGCCAGAACCCGAAGTGGCCGGCCAGAACTAGAAGTGGCCACACTTCGGGTTCTGGCCGTAACATATACATTAAGTAAAATTGGTGTCTTAGAGATAAATTAAGAAAATGTATGAATGGTCTCTTCCCACCTCCTCAGATAAGTCATTATAAATGTCTGATGAATGACAGATATTGCTGTGTCAAAGGGCAATCTGTATGAAAAAATGTAGCCAAACAACGTTAAAAGGCAAAGACGAACTACCAATATCATGTATTTAGTGGATCAAACTGGCGCATCGATTCTGATGATTTTTGTGCAGGCAATTTTAACATTGACAACTGCTGACAGTGTGGTGGGTGTTGCCTAATAAGCGCGACCCACATAGCAGTGACACAAGCATTGCTAGGGTAACAAGCATTGACAGGCACACTCAGTGGTAGTAAGGGGAAAATCTTACCATAGGTTAGTGAATCAGGGACAAAGGTCCTGATTCACATACTGTGGGTAATATTGTCATGTTCAGAGGGTACACAACAATATTATTGGTTCTAACTACAGCAGAGTACTGTGCACTGAGTAATAAGCGGGATCTGCGGTACATGGGTAACGCTAGCGCTGGCACTTTGGCGCATTAATAACACACGTCACTAATGACCCTACTGCTGCCTCCTCTGTCAGAAAGAGTACAGCCTGCCTGCAGGAGGTTCCTGCGTATGGCACCCAGGAAAGTGTGTGTGTGTGTGTGTGTGTGTGTGTGTGTGTGTGTGTGTGTGTGTGCCTGATGTCTTTCTCTACCTCTTGGTGTGCCTGCTGTGTGTATTTCTCTTTTGTGTACAGATTCAGCGCAAATCCGTTTACTAGAGTCCCAAATAACACTGTACTTAACCTCCTTGCCGGTTATCCCGAGCTCAGCTCGGGGTAACCTGCGTAGGATGATTTCTCAGGCCCCGCTGGGCCGATTTTCAACATTTTTTATTTACTGCACGCAGCTAGCACTTTGCTAGCTGCGTGCAGTTTCCGATCGCCGCCAATTCGCCGCTACCCGCCTCACTGCCCCCCCCTCCCTTCAGACCCCTTGCGCAGCCTGGCAAATCAGTGCCAGGCAGTGCTGAGGGGTGGATCGGGATTCCCTCTGACGTCATACAGCCCGGTCACCATGGCCACCGGGGAAGCCCAGCAGGAAATCCCGTTCTGAACAGGATTTCCTGCTTACTCTGATCGCCGAAGGCGATCAGAGTGGATAGGGGGATGCCGCTTGTCAGCGGCTACATGATTTAAAAAAAAAAAAATTTAAAAGTGCTGCGCTGCCCCCTTGCCGCCAGAATTGTAACAGCAAGGGGGTTAAAGCAAACTTTAACTTTAAATAAAAAGTCAGACACCTAAGTAGAAAGAAGACTCTGGATAATGCAGATGCTTCCATATCCATCCATAAGCCCACTCGTACCTGTACAAGGTCCCTCTAAACATATTGAACATATTGGACAAGACATTGTTGAATAAGTTCTTGTGGCCGGCTGTAATCTCCCCCATGTAGGACCACGGCCATGACTGCACAGTAGAACTGCTGTACTCAAATACACACAGTATGGCAGTGTAGTAGCATGGCCGTGAACAAAAAGAGGGACCTGCAGGAGTGGGTTCAAAGAGGACATGGGAAGCCTCCAGACCATCCTCTACTTAGGAAAGTATCTAACTTTTTAGTCACAGGTTTGGCTTAAGGACAGCTGAGGTAAGGGAATAAATCCTCACACACTTCTATCCTTAGGTTAAGGTTAGGTTAATCCTTGAGTCAAAAATTCAATTATTAACTTAAGGATTCAATACTTAACATAAAGGGTGACAGCCTTGATCTTACCTAAGGAAAACAAGAGGCACCACTGAACGGCTCCTATTTTATTTATAGGAGTCATTCAGAGCAATGAATCCAGTCTGCAACGAATCCAGTGGATACATTGTGGTAAGCAGACCACAATTCTGTGCGGTCTGCGATAATCTCGGACAGGCGGATGCATTCCCCATATAGCCTATGGTTGTAAGGCATCTGGCCCAGGCTCCAGCCAGACCACAGCGGACTATCAGAGATGACACTATACCATCAGCTCCCATTGGAAGCACTTAACCAGGCTGCAGAAGCTGCAGATGAGAACTGAGCCGCCTGTTACTAAAGTCAACCGCTGAGGATCAGGACACGATCCCCTTAGGTGACATCCCTGGCCCGATGCACAGAAATGAGTCAGCTGCATAGCTGACAATATACTGTTTTTCTATGCAAGGGGTGGGGCAGAGAGACGACAGAGCGGCACATGCATGACTGAGCAGTGCATGCATGACCATACCTCCCAACTTTTTGAGATGAGAAAGAGGGACACTTAAGCCATGCCCTGCCACACCCCTAATCACGCCCCCGTCACAACCCTAGTCACGCATACCGTAAAGATTTCATAAGAAAAATATGTTTTATAATTCAAACCACACTGGTCCTTTCTATCCTGGTTCATTTTCCTTCATTTAACATTTTATAATTAGTAAATATATAAATTTAAAGGATGGGAATAAAGTTTAGAATCAAACAAACACATTTTTAGTAGATAAATATATATATTTGCATAGAAAGAGGGACAAAGTCTTGAAAGAGGGACAAATGAGGAGGAAAGAGGGACAGGGCTCTCAAAGAGGGAATGTCCCTCCAAAAGAGGGAGAGTTGGGAGCTATGCATGACATCACGCGGCGAGTGGGGGAGCGGTGTTCCCAATGGGATCAGTCGTCATGGTGGGTGAGTTGATCTGCTGGGCGGATCACTTTCTGGTTGGGGGGTCGCCAGCATCTGTGCACATACCTGATTATTAGCTGACTTATGGAAACACAAAAGAAGAAACCGAGAGCCCAATATGGTGCAGTATGTCAAGACAAATGAAATATAGTCTAGATAATCGTGATATACTCACAAGGATAGGTTACCTCAAAGGCAACCACTGGATGTGCATGTGGGGAGAATTATAACCTGACCCCACTCAGGTAATAAGAAGTCACTCTCTGTAGATAGGAAGATTTGGGGATACACCCCTCCGCCCAGGGTGGACTAGATCAATAGATAAATGGTAGTAACAGAGGTGCCAAAGTAGGGGGAAAAAAAGCTAAAAACTGTTTTAAAAGGAGGGGGGTAGGTGGACGCCACCCTCAGGTACACAATGACAAGCCAATAAGCCGTTGGAAACCGACAGTAAAATTTATTGGAAAACTTATAATAAATTTTACTGTTGGTTTCTAACGGTTTATTGGCTTGTCATTGTGTACCTGAGGGTGGCGTCTACCTACCCCCCTCCTTTTAAAACAGTTTTTAGCTTTTTTTTATCCTACTTTGGCACCTCTGTTACTACCATTTATCTATTGATTATTAGCTGAGGCGGTCATTATCAGCTGCTTCAGCCAACTCGTGTCAGTGTATGAGGCTTGAATGGGGATAGTAGGTGTGACTCTAAATTTCATCTAAGCTAGCACACTATAGTCTGGATTGATTACTGCTAGCTGAGCCAGCAGAGTCTCCTAATAATGTTTAGAGATAGATGGCAAACATAAACCACCCTTAAAGTAAGAAATAAGGATGTTTATTTTGCCAGATAAACTGGAAGCAAGAGCGCTGTAGTTTGTTATTGTCCTTCAATGGCACCCTAATTGGGAGAACTCGGAATAAATTCGAAATATGAGGTACAAAAAGTCATTTTTAAAGAGGAACTGTAACGACAAAACGGCCCCTGGGGGGTACTCACCTCGGGTGGGGGAAGCCTCCGGATCCTAATGAGGCTTCCCACGCCGTCCTCCATCCGTCAGGGGTCTCGCTGTAGCCCTCTGTGCAGCGGTGACGTAATATTTACCTTCCTGGCTCCTGCGCAGGCGCTCTGACGGCTGTCGGCGCCGAAGTAGGCGGAAATACCCGATCTCCGTCGGGTCTGCTCTACTGCGCAGGCGCAAGTTTCCGGCGCCTGCGCAATAGAGCGGACCCGACGGAGATCGGGTATTTCCGTCTATTTCCGTGCCGAAAGTCGCCACAGCGCCCCCGCTGGAGCCAGCAAAGGTAAATATTGAACTGACAGTCGGCACAGTCGCCGGCTGTTCGGAGGGCTGCGGCGAGACCCCCGTGGGACAGAGGACGGCATGAGAAGCCTCATTAGGATCCGGAGGCTTCCCCCACCCGAGGTGAGTACCCCCCAGGGGATCTTTTTGATGTTACAGTGTCTCTTTAAAGAGTACCTGAATAATAAATTACAATTTGCTTTAATAAGTTGCCAAGATATGTAAAACCCCACATAATAAAGTGTGATTTTCTCACCCCCATATTCCACATATGGTCTTGAAATCCCATGATGAAATTGGGCCAGGGTGATTTTTTTCTTTCCAAACCATAGGTGCAAAGGATGCTGGAGGATTGATGTCATAACTCCACCCCATGTCCTGCTCCCAGCCCACACCACTGTGAAAAAGATATGATCTCATCCAGGCAGGCAGGCAGACATCAGAAATAAGAATTATAGCAAACAGACATACCATGTTTCCCCTAAAGTAAGACATCCCCTGAGAATAAGCCCTAGCAGGAATTCCTAGCATGCTTGAAATATAAGACATCCCCCGAATGTAAGCCCTAGGAGTAGCCCATATGACACCAGCAAGTCATGCTCAATACAAAGCCTGGATACAGGAGAGCAGCAGTATAATGTGAGTTCTACAGTCCTGTATATGTGTCAGGGAATTTGTGTTTTTGTTGGAGCCAGCCCTCTTGATCTGTCCTGATAAGCATCAGCAGCACTTCACCTCTTCCCAGGACACACAGCTTCTTCTATCATAGCTCTGGGGAGCCTGACAGAGTTCTCTGCCGGCAAGAAATAGACTCTTACCCACATAATAAGCAAAATCAATTTCTTGTAAGTGAGAGCCAATATCTGCAAACCACAAGCTCTGTGCATGCTGCTTGTGTTTCATCATGGCATGCAGTATATACATTTTGTATAGGAAAACTACCAGTGTTTCCCCCAAAAATAAGACATCCTCTAAAAATAAGCCCTAGCACATCTTTTGGAGCAAAAATTAATATAAGATAGTGTCTTATTTTCGGAGAAACACGGTAAGACAGGCTGCAGTAGTTCTTCTGTCTCTCTTCTCTGTGAAAAGAGATGTAATTTAATCCAGGCAGACAGAGAGCAGGGGAGGGAAGGGCATGGGAGTGAACCAGACAGGAGGGGGGACCTGAGGGTGTACTTTAGCAAAGCTTCAGCATGAGAAAGGAGAACGTGCTGCTACAGATAAAAATGTTAGTCTGTTCTATCCACTACATTGTACCAGATGTAAACTTTATACTGTATCTTCATCCAACTGTACACAGTGCATAGACATTCATATTGACAATCAAACCTTTATTTGGCCGGAGGTACTCTTTAAGGAATGAGTTTTGCTGGACGGTAAAATGTTATATTTACTCCAAATCTGTAAATCTTGGGAGAGTTTACAGTATAATGGTGGGTAATTATATTTACAAAGGCGGGCAGGGTCCTTCAGGAAATTAATGCCAAGATATTTTAAGTATTTATCTCAGAAAGCTAAATTAAAGGAACCTGAGAAAGCCAATAAATCTTCTATGTTTAATAGGTTCGACGTAGAGGTATGAGGGCTAGTAATGGGCATGATATTGTTTGCAAAATAAGCTTTTTTCTTTTTAAGTAACATCTCTTACTTTGACTCTGAGGCCGGTTTCACACTGTAAATTGGCAACAGCGTTGTGGTACAGTGCGCCCACCACACAGCCAAAAACATGCTTTCAGGGATCGCATATATGCGGTATTCCCCTTCTGGCATCCGGCCAAACAAGAAGTGATGCGCACTTGTGGTCACTAACTGTTTCTGGTATGCAGAAGTGCACAGAAGCATATTGTAAAAATACACTTCCGTGCATGCGCAGTGCACCACCGCTGCCAACATTTTTAAAATACCTGCGTCGCCACAGACTTACATGACTTCCAGTCCAATGCACGTCGACACAGATACGCGCGCTAGCTTAGCTAAGCTCATCAGATTGAGGACTTCCGGTGCACCGCAGGTTGTATGAAAGCACCTATAGACTTTCATTGCCCTGTGGTAGCAGTGTGGTCAGTGGCGTAGCTAAGGAGCTGTGGGCCCCGATGCAAGTTTTACATCGGGTCCCCCAAGCACTCTATACATAATAATTGATACGGCGCACCAAAACCTGCCAATGGCAACTACAGTGTCAGAGGTGCAAGAAGAGGATGGGGAACAATTTGTTAATGATTACTACTATTCAAGGTATCTATAGAAGTGATTAATATGAGCACAGGACCTATAGAGAGCTAATACTGCAATTGAGGGAGTGCCCTTTGGGGCCCCGATGCGGTCGCAACCTCTGCAACCTCTATTGCTACGCCCCTGAGTGTGGTAAATTGCAACGATGCACCGCCACAGTGTGAAAGGGCCCTCAGGATATCTGAATTGCTTCTGATACAGTTATCCGGAGGTTTTATGATTGAGGCCCTATTTACACTTGCCTTGCAAGTGTGCGTTACGTTATCCTGTTTTACCACAGGGTGACACCAACAATGCAAGGTAATGGGGCCTAGCACACTTAACGCGTTGTCGCGCCGGAAGTGCCCAATCGGCCGCCTAGCCACTGCAAAGTCAAAAGTGCGTTGCCGTCGGACTTCTGCGGCGACGCAATGGAGGCAGAAGTAATTTAATTCAATGGGCGCCACAGGGATTTCAAAGGTGTTGGCCGCAGTAGTGCGCTGTGCATGCACGGAACAATGGAAATACGATGGGGAGACCGTGGAAGTACTCCTGTCCAGCAGGGAGTATGTCACGCAGCGAGGGGCGTGCACGGAGGGGCGATGTGATGGAGTTGGAGAATCGCACCGCAAACGCAATGGCCAGGCCTTGAAGGAACCCAAGATGTGAGATCTATGGAGGCTGCAATATTTATTTCCTTTTAAACAATACCAGGTGCCTGGCATTCCTGATGATCTTTCTGGTCAGTAGCGTCTGGATCACACACCTGAAACAAGCATGCTTGTAAAGATATGAAGTAGAAAACCGAGAGCCCAATATAGTGTAGTATGTACTGGAAGATGGGTAACAGTATGAGGTAGTGAATGCTAATATGGATATTGGAAATGCTGTAGATGTGATATACTTGGACTTTGCAAAGGCCTTCGACACTGTTCCCCACAAAAGTCTGGTGCAAAAGTTAAGGATGCAAGGACTGGGGAAGAGTCTGTGAGCTTGGATAGGGAACTGGCTAATGGACAGAAAACAAAGAGTTGTGGTCAATGGATCGTACTCAAAACGGGCGACTGTTAGCAGTGGGGTACCATAGGGGTCTGTTCTGGGTCCAGTGCTCTTCAATGTATTTATTAATGACCTAGTAGATGCAGTAGTGAGCAATGTTGCTATTTTTGCAGATGATACAAAATTGTGCAGAATCATCAACTCTCAGGAAGATAGTGTCTTATTGCAACAGGATATGGATAGGATGGCTATATGGGCACATACATGGCAGATGAAATTCAATGTTGACAAATGTAAAGTCATGCATTTTGGTCGTACCAATGGTCTAGCACCATACAAAATAAATGGGATACAGTTGGGGACATCAAACTTGGAGAAGGACTTAGGAGTATTCACCGACAACAAGTTAATAATCGTACTCAATGCCAAGCCGCTGCAGCTAAAGCTAACAACATTTTGGGATGCATTAAAAGGGAAATAAAAACTCGAGATGCTAGCATAATATTGCCCCTGTTTAACTCTCTAGTAAGGCCACATCTGGAATATGGAATTCAGTTCTGGGCACCACATTACAAAAAAGATATTGCAGTTTTAGAGCAGGTGCAGAGACGAGCAACAAAATTGATACGTTGGATGGAAGGTCTCACTCACCAAGAAAGGTTAGATAAACTGGGTTTATTTAGTCTAGAGAAAAGACGCCTTAGAGGGGATCTAATTAACATGTATAAATACATCAGAGGGCAATATAATAGCTTGGCGGATGAGCTTTTTGTCCCTAGGCCTTCTCAAAGGACTAGAGGACATGATCTGCGCATGGAGGAAAACGTTTTAGCCATTTATTTAGGAAAGGGTTCTTTACAGTAAGATTGATTAAGATGTGGAATGCATTGCCACAGGAAGTCGTTATGGCAAACTCTATACCTGCATTTAAAAGGGGCTTAGATGCTTTCCTTGCGTTGAAAAACATCCATGGCTACAATTACTATGGAAATGCCTAATGATGTTGATCCAGGGATTTTATCTGATTGCCATCTGGAGTCGGGAAGGAATTTTTCCCTTTTGGGGCTAATTGGACCATGCCTTATAAGGGGTTTTCACCTTCCTCTGGATCAACAGGGATATGTGAGGGAGCACAGCACGGAGTCAAATCTACGCTTGGCACCTCTGCACAGAGGTGCCAAGCGTAGATTTGACTCTGTGCTGTGTGTTACTCCTGTTATTTATTGCCTGAGGAAGCAGGATTTTGCCTGCGAAACGTGTTGCAACTTGTCTTAGGAGTATGCGAATAAATTGTCTAAAACTTTAATCGACAGTACTTTGGTCTGTTTTTGGGTTGGCTGGTCCACCACCGCATCCCGAACGGTTTAAACGTTTTTAGTGATTTTTATCCTACTGGCGCCTCTGAAACAAGCATGCAGCTAATCTTGTAAGATTTGACATACTGTAGATATCTGATCTGCATGCTTGGTTAGGGTCTATGGCATAAAATATAAGAGGCAGAGTATCAGCAGGACAGCTAAGCAATGTGCATTTTTTTAAAGAAAACAAACATGTCAGCCTCCATATCCCTCTCACCTGGGGACACCCCTGCCACATTCCCCTCTGGATAGTTGAGGCAGCCAGCAATTTCAAAGAGGCATGGGGTCATTAGTATAGTACATCAAAAAACTACCCATCGAAACCGTATTTAGCCATAGTAGCTATCATATACTGTAGCTACTATTTAATAAGGTTAAATGTCTTTTCCATATCAAAGGAAAGGTCAACTTGGGGAATATTGTGTTATTTGGCATAATGCTGAATGCCGACAAGTTTTCAAATATTAACCGCTGCCTAATGAAGTGACATGAAATCCACCTGATCCATGTTTATAAGAGAGGGCAGGACCTGATTAATTTGTTTAGCTAAGATGGAGGTAAACATTTTATACTCAACATTAAGAAGAGATAGCAGATCTGTGTGTGGTTTAGGAATAACTTTGATTGTGGATCCCAGGAGTTCTTGTGGGGTATACCCTTCTAAATGTTATAGTTTTTTTCAAAGGCTTAGAGCCCCCCAAAAAAGTCACATTTTGTATAAAATAAAGCACTGTAGCCACATAGACAGGAGCTTTTGGGATTCTAAAGAACTTAAGTGGTAGGAAGTATTTCTTCTTCAAAAACTGGACGATTGAGTCACAGGCTTCCAGGATGATGGAGCTATACATTTTTTTGTCTAAAAATTGAGTTAATTAATTAATTGGAGGGTCTATATAATGTGCGTATAAATGCTTACAGAAGTCTTGAAAAGTAGCATAGATATGATCAGGATCTGAAGTGATGCGTCAGGAGTTATCCTGGATTTTGTTAACCCTATTGCTTGTTTCTTGATTTCTCAGTTTTCTCGCCAACCACTTGTTAGCTTTAGTAATTTGATTAAGAGCTGAAGACTTAAAACATCTAATGGCTTTCTTCAACCAGTTATTTAAAGTGTAGTAGGAAGTCTCTGGATAGTCTAGAGGCTTTTCCCATGCTTCTTGACCCCACCGATCCAACGCTGGGCCCTCTGAACCTTGCCGAATATGGCAAGCCTGTTCCATCTAAAAGTACTCAAAGTACGGTCCATGCCTTCACATTAGCATGGAGATGCTCATGAATGAAGAAGAGAGTTGCAGCAATTAGAGGTGGGCTCAAGAAGGATTTCAGAATGTCTAACGTTTTCCCTTTTTTTTCCCCATAGATTAGCTTTTAGATGTGATTCGGCTGTAATTTTACATTAGAGATTTGTTTTTTTGTTCAAAAATGATCATTAATCATGGTAAGATTAGATCATTTCCTTTCTAAGCAGTAGCAGGTAGCATCTCTCATCTACTAGTCTGGGAGATTAGTTTAATGATCTGCCCCGTATTACTGCTTTGTGGGCAAGTCAAATGGTGCTAGGAGCTACCGAATCAGAGGTGTTTTCATTGAAGTAGTGAAATACATTTTCTTTAATAGGAAGGTAATTATCTTCGTTAAGAAAAATTGATTCATTTAGTCAACATAATTTGCGCTTTTTTTGTGTGTTAAAGGATTCAATTCTTCTCTTAGGGAATGCATGTGGTTAATTGTTTAGAGAATACTAAATAATTTATTACCAAGTTGATAACATTAAAAATACTCAGAAACCTTTTTAAAGACCGGAGATAAGTTTAGTGAATTGTGTCCAGTGCTGTCACATCAAAAAAGTAATGTAAACAAACTTATGTCATAATAAACCAGTTGCCAAAAATGTGATACCCACATTTAATGTATTCAATTAGTAAAAAAAAAATTTGGGCTGAGAACTGCGCTGTCAAAAGCACCTGATAAATGATTACAGGTGACCTTGTAGCCTTGGTACAATTACATGTAGATATAAAAGGACTTTATAAAAAAAAAATGTGAAACGCTTGAAATGTCATTGCAGGTTAGAAATTATACAGGTGAAGATTATTAATAGCAATAGTGCTTAATGTAAGCCACCTTTATAGTGAAACCTCTTTAGCAGACATGTTACTATTACATATTGTCAATCTACTTGCAAAACACTCTGAGAACTGTGTTGTCCTCCTGACATTAATAAAGATAAGTCACTTCCTTAATTAAAAACAGAACCTATAATTTGCACCAATTAAATCCATCTTGTATGCTTCTCATTTTGACATCACACTTTTACAGATAGCATAACTGATTCTGCCTTCTACACACAAAATAAACTAACTAACTTGATTGTTTAGCCACTTCCCAACCACAGGTTTTTCCCCTTAAAAACCAGAGGGATTTTCACATCATGCTCCTCGCATTCATTCGCCAACAACGTTTTTTGTTACTCATCAAATCGAAAAGATCTATATCTTGTTTTATTCACCACAAATTAGGCTTTCTTTGGGTGGTACTTTTTGTAAAGAATTATTTTATTTTATATGCATTTTAAAAGGAATAATAAGAAAAAAAAGGGGAAAAATATTTCTTAGCTTTCAGTCATTATAGTTTTGAAATAAAATGTGCTTCGATAAATAAAACCCACACATTCTATTCGCCCATTTGTCCCGGTTATTACACCATTCAAATTGTGTCCCTAGTACAATGCATGGCAATAATATTTTAACTGGAAAAATAGGTGTATTTTTTTTCTGTTTAGGGATTTTGAATACTATATCACCACTTAACAGTAATATACCTTCATGACATACATATTAAAAAGTCCACAAGGTATCTATTTATGTTTTTGTTTTTAAATGGTGTCATTTTTTTTTCTACAAGTGTTTTATGTTGGCAACTATAGGGTAGGGGTGTAAGGGGTTAAAATGTAATAAAAATGTAGGTATGTAAATTTAATGTATTTTTCGGATCATAAGACGCTCCAGACCATAAGTCGCACCTAGGTTTAGAGGGTAAAAACCAGGGAATCAAAAAATACTAAACCTGGTGCATCCATGGTTCAGGGGCATCTTGTGGATCTTCTCCCCTACCCAATTAATAAATCCCCCTTCTACCCCATGTGTCCCCTTTGTTATCTCCTTTTCTGCTCCCCTGTGTCTTAAATGCCCCCCCTATCCTCTTAGGTGCCCCCTGTTTTCTCTAAAGTGCCCCCTGTGTGCCCTTAGGTGCCCCCCTGTGTGCTCTTAGGTGCCCCCTGGTCTGTCCCATCCCCCTCTTACTCCTGTCTTCTTCTTTTCCTATCTCTCTAAAGACATCTGTGGGGAGTATGCAGGATGATAATGGCCCTGCGGTCGTCCCATCCCTCTAGACTTGTCTTCCCCCCCTGTCATCCTTGTCCTCTTCTTTCCCTTCTTTCTGTGGGGAGGGTGCAGGATCGTAATGTCCCCCTCTGTGTCCCTGCAGTTTTCCCTTCCCTCTAGGCTTCTATGTCCTGCCTCCTCTGCCCGTTCCTCTTCTTTGCCCAAGACATCTATGGGGAGAGTGGAGTCTGTGGCTTATCAATGCACACCACAGTGCAGAGATGATGAGTGGTAATCATCCGGGGCAAAGCCGCTGCAGGGTTCGTCCACGCTGCCAAAGTCTATCTTCCTTCACTTCCGCATTGATGATGTAAGCGGAAGTGAAGGGAGACAGACTTGGGCAGCATGCACGGATCCCGCAGGGGCTTTACCCCGGAGGATTACCGCTTGTTATCTCTGCACTGTGGCGTGCATCAGTAAGCCGCAGACTCCACTCTCCCCATAGATGTCTTAAAGAAATAGGCAAATAAGAGAACGGGGCAGAGGAGGTGGGACAGACAAGCCTAGAAGGATGGGACAGCCGCGGGGTCATGGGGGGAGGACATTACGATCCTGCACACTCCCAAGATGCCATAGAGATGGGGAAAGAAGAGAGCAACTGCAGGGACACAAGGGCCGCATTACTGCGATAATTTCTGGGGGACACCTGGCGCCAGGCAGCATTCGGACCATAAGACGCAGGCACCTTTTTCCCCCATGTTTGGGGGAGAAGAAGTGTGCATTATGGTCTGAAAAATACGGTATGTAATGGTGTATTAGGGTGCATTTCACTTTTTGGCCACAAGATGCTACAATTACTTCCATGTTAAATTAATAGAACACGGAAGTATTGTTTACGTTCAGGATTTGTGAATGGAGGCTGCGTCTTGCTGCCGCAGCTTCTCATTCATTACAGGCACTGTAATTGGGTTTGAGAACAAGCTTTTCTTATTCCCTGATCACAGAAAGGCGAGATGGTGGTGGAATGGCGGGTCTGCGATACGGCGATCGGGAACGGTGAGATAAACAAATCAGGTATGTGTATTTACAATCCCGGTCGTGTTGTGCAGTGGGGAGTGAATAAATGAACGTACGGTCAGGAAGATGAATTGGTGTACAGAGGCGCCAGTAGGATAAAAGATACTAAAAGGTTTAAAATATCTAGGTGGTGGTGGTGGACCGACCCACCCAAAGTAGACACGATGCTGTCAATCAAAGTCAACGAAAGTTTATTCACATACTCCAATAGAACACTGCGACGCGTTTCACGGGCACAAAACCCGCTTCTTCAGGCATTAAACAATAGGAGTATCTCACAGCTAAAGGTCCTGATAGGGCTTGGCACCTCTGTATGTGAATAAACTTTCGTTGACTTTGATTGACAGCATCGTGTCTACTTTGGGTGGGTCGGTCCACCACCACCACCTAGATATTTTAAACCTTTTAGTATCTTTTATCCTACTGGCGCCTCTGTACACCAATTCATCCAGCGAACCACTCTTGGTGGAAGGGTGATAAACCCTCCTTTCTTCTATCACAGAGAGCGACATCTTAATCCTGAGTGGGGACAGGTCTATACTCCCCACCTGCCTATACAGTGGTTGCCTTGCGGTAACCCATGTTTGTAAGTATAATACTTACCTGTCATTTCTATCCGTCTGGGCTAATACCTACTACACTATATTGGGCTCTCGGTTTGTCTTTTTATATTGTACGGTCAGGAAGAAGTTGAATATAATTTAATTAGATAACAAAAAAGGGATAGTAGAACAATCTTAGAAATATATTGCTTGACTTACTGAGATTTAAACACTAATTAAATTTCCTTCTTTCCAATTGAAATGCAATGAAATGATAGAACTGGTATTAGTGAAAGTGCTACGCTCTGCAAAAACACAGGGGACCCGATCCAATTCACTTTTTTCTCCTAAGCTTTCTCCAAGGTGTGTCACATGCCCCCTACTGGTCAGACCATTTAGTGCCTCCCAATCTGCTTCAGCCCACACACCATCCAATCTCGTGGAGGGAATCGATGTGCCAGAGTAGCTGGAATTGGGTAAACAGACAGACTAGGAGGGAAAACATGAAAACACCAACAATTTACTATGCACAATTTTACAGGTATTATTATTATTATTATTATTATCATTTAGTATTTATATAGCGCCGACATATTACGCAGCGCTGTACAGTGTATATATATCTTGTCACTAACTGTCCCTCAAAGGAGCTCACAATCTATTCCCTACCATTGCCATATGTCTATATTATGTAGTGTATGTATTGTAGTCTAGGGCCAATTTTTTAGGGGGAGCCAATTAACTTATCTGTATGTTTTTGGAATGTGGGAGGAAACTGGAGTGCCCGGAGGAAACCCACGCAGACACGGAGAGAACATACAAACTCTTTGCAGATAGTGCCCTGGCTGGGATTCGAACCGGGGACCCAGCGTTGCAAGGCGAGAGAGCTAACCACTACGCCACCGTGCTGCCCACAGGTATGCTAACACCACCTTTCAATTATAAGGGAAAAGGTCCCTTCTGGCTATTCTAAGCCTTCAGAAAGAAAAAAGTTAACATGAGTAAACATGACCTATTACTTACTAAAACAGTACGATTCTCTGGATCCAATCAAACAATTACTATGGTGAACATAGTAGTAATTAAGCTTAATCAGCCCTACTTGCACATGTCAATCTTGAGCACTATACAAACAATTTTGCACCCTTCAATTAAACACTATACAATATAGTGCTTAAGATTAAAGAGTGCAATTGTTTGTATAGTGCTTAAGATTAAAGTGTGCATTGTTTGTATAGTGCTTATGATTCTCTGGGTAGTATCTCTCCAGAGAGGCAAGGTTCGTCTGTGGAACTCAGAAACAAGTAACAGCTGTACAATGACTTTTTTTCATTTTATTAAAAAATATTCAATAAAATCATTAATATTACAGAAAGGTTTCTAAGCAACAAATATGAAAACAGTAGCAGCAGTATTAAAATAAAAGGGAGAAAATGAGGAAAAGAAAATACCTAGGTTTCGGAAGTCTCATTTGTGGAATTGCAAAGTCCATGTATTTGGAAGTTCAAGCTTAGCAAGCTATCTGCATGGGATTCCTTTAGAAGTTGTCTGTACAATGGCAATTTGGAGATTAAAGATGGCCGCCAGGTCAGTCCTTTCACATAACCTGCCCGGTAGGCGGGATTGGGAGACCTTACCCCTGCTTGGGGCTGACCTTCCCTTACACTTAGAGGGGCAAAGTTGGTCATGAATGTATTATTTGTCCATATTTTGGGCATCGCTAATCGTCCTCATACAATAAGAGCATATTCATGTCCCATGAAAAAGCTCAACATTTTGATTCCAAACATCATTTTCCTAGAATTAATATCAACCTAATATTTTATAATCTGGGTTTGTCTGTATTTCACCCATTATATTTTGTGAACAAAGCTCAGTTCCTCCTATGGCATTTGAGACAAGAAGTTGGACCCCTCTTTCTTCTTTGCCTTTTGTTCTACGCTAAGGCCAGATGTGAACTATCCCAGAAACTTCTAGCATCTTTCCTTTGGCATGTAAAGCGCAGATAAGAAAAAAAACACATTGTTAGTTTAGAATAAAAGAAAATACTCAGAATAATTTTGACAGTACTTTTTTGCCTACTTTTTGGTACATTTTCAACAGCAGAGTGCTGAAAAGTTGTTTTAAACAAAGATGGAAAAGTATCCCCTAGGCGAAAAAGTGAATTGGATCGGGCCCAGGCACTCTGATCAGGTTCTAGCTACATCGGGCACCCAAATGACCTGGATACCTGATTACCAAAAATGAACACAGGTGTCTTATTAGATGCAATGCCCAATTATCCTGATCCACCACCGTGTATCTGCCATTCCATTTCCTTAATATTTTTCTCCAACTCCTACTCTGACTGAACACAAAAAAACGAAAGTTCAAATCTACTAGTGTGAATGCACATCAAATTTGGCTTTACTAGAATTTTTGCTTACAGGGGGCAGAATTCAGCTGCAAATGCAAAAATAGTTCACACAAGGAAACATAAGAACTTATTACATGTGAACAGTTGGCGCACGCCAGCCGATCACCAGAAAAATACATATCAACTTTATGCATAACTCGGCCATTTCAAACGATTCATTTGGTATACAAGTGATAGATTTGTTTGATTTGGTTGTGTACTTTCACCTATTGATATCACTAGGCAAGAATTTGTTGTCTATTTGGGGAGGTGTCTAGGTAGGGTGGTGTTCACGGTTCCTGAGAGTGGTGCGGGGGATGATGTGGGCAGTGTCACGGGTGCTCAGCAGTTGTGCAGTGGTGTCTTCGAGTTTAATCAAGAATTGGAAAGAAAAAAGGAACAAGACATAAGAACAGAAAAAGACAAGAACAAAAGACTAGAATAAAATATAAGTAAAGGATAAGAAAGAAGTATACAGAAGATGACATCCCAGGATCAAATATATATATATATAAGAAGAAGCAAGGTTACAAAAGAGACAAAAAATGAAAAAGAAGCCTTTTTATTATTTAATAAAACAATATTATGGAGTTTTGTTTCAAAAAAGTATTTAACACTTTTTTTCTAAATATGTATGGGGTCAAAAATGGCACCTGTTGTCTTCAGTAGTCATGGAGGCTGGATAACTGGAACACCACAATCCACTTTACCTATTTACCTGGTAATTGGGGATGGACATGTAGGGATCCCATTATTATTAAAGGCAACTCCCAGATTCCACCATAAGCCCCACAGGAACTACATACACAGGCGTGGGTTAGTTACCTCCACTTCTTTCTGGGCATCGGAGGTGGAGGTTAGCTCCTTGTCTTTGACTTGGTTGGGGCTACTCCTCTCTTACAGAATTCCCCCATGTCTATAACTCAGGGTTCAGAGCCCCAGGCTCCAAATTCCCTGGCAAATACCAGCCTGCATGGGGACAAAGGGGTTAATAGTGCTTGAAAGGGAGTACCTCATTATTTTTAATTATTAGCTGTCTGATTTTTTTTTTATCATTAAAGTAAATGAACACAGACCAAATCTGCCAGAATCTGGCATTTCAGGGGCCTAAAACGTTTTACTGCCAAACTATAAAGATGTTTTTCTCAAAAACTACCAGGTTTTTAAAAATATTTTTTTTGTACATGTTCCTACTTGTGACATACATAACAAATTTAGTGTTGATAGTATGTATATGGGCTTCACAATTCATTTGGAAAGTCAGGGCCATCAACTTCAATGCAAATATTCAGTCGAAAGTCATGAAACTCAGTATAAAGTCGGAACTTTTGTCAGAAAACTCGGAGTTCTGTTGAATTTGGAATTCAGAAATTTAGCCCATCGCTAATTGGGCAGTGCAAAACTATTAGGTGTAGCAGTGGAGTAATATATGAGAAGATTTCTTCTAAAACCTTGTCCAATATCTATTGCATACCTAGTATTAATGTGCCCATACACACATTTCCCATTCGATTCCCTGCAGATTTGATCACTTATTGAATTGGATGGGAATCAATTCCTTTAAATATTTGTCTGTCCTACGATTGATAATGTGCAAATGATTTTTGGTCAAAATCAATTGAAAGTATGGATTGGAAAGGACAGAAAATCTATGTTGATTGGGATGAGGCAGGACCAACGGACGACAAGGCTGTATTTAGGCTTTGTGCTGCCCATGGCACTCCAGACCTATGATGCCCCCAGGGGTATAAAAAGTGCAAAAAAGGAGCAGAAAATGTATTGCTGGAGGTGAATAAAATAGCAATTAGCCAAATTAATTATGGCCACCTGCTGCCTTCCACCCTCCCCAAGTAGGGTCAAGTTATACTGACCTTTCTGTGCAGGGTCAGGTGACACACATTTTTGTACAAGGTTTTATGATTGGGAAGAGAAACAGAAATAAAGAGGAGTGTCTAAATGGGAGAAAAAAGTGATAGCTGTTAATGTGTGAGAGAGTAGGGGCAACAGAGAGAAAGCTGACAAAAAGCAGAAAGCGTGGTAAAGAAGAGAAAAAGCACAATGACACTGAGAGAAAGCAGTAAAAAGGGGGAGGGGGAGGTGGGACTCACTAAACTAGCCCTGCCACAGCATGTGCAATGCACAAACGCACTACAGTGCTATCCTGCCATTTGCTATGAAGACCAAAATGCAAAGAGAAAGAGCAGAACTTTAACCACTAGGTGGGAGACCTGCAGTGTGATTTTACTGATTTTGATCAGAGTGGGGTGTGTGTGTACAGTGTGTTTGTGTGTGTCATTCAGGAAATGAGCACTTCCTGTTTTAGAAATATACAGCGCCTCCACTGGGCACCACTCACACTGTCATTACTGTTCTGCAGGGCTGTCCATCTCAGAGCCTGGGGAGGCAAAGTGCAGTAGACAGGTCTGTGTATGCGACAGCCGACACCAATAACACCCCCACCTCCCCTTCCAGCCAGCTCCCCCATGCCCAGACAGCAGCTGGTTAGGAGAATAAAAAAAAGTTGAAATACAGGCAGCTAGGTGCCCCCCCCCCCACCTTAAAGGGCCGCCTAGGGCACAGGCCATCCTGTGCCTTGCAAGAGATTTGACCCTGGCGGACGATCGATAGGCCATAGTGCTGCATTGCATCAAACAGTGCAATGTTGCGGACGGTTTGATTGTTTTTTTTTTTTTTTTATTGTTTTTTTTTATTGTTTCCCTGCTAGACCCACCTTGCTGGTGAAGCACGTTATCAGCTAATCTACACATAGCTACACACTCAGAGATTTTTTTTTTAAACAAAACATCGGCTATATTGGTGAAAAGGAGAATAATCAGTTTACAACATTAACATTATACATTTTCACAAGCAAACAATTTAGGATACAGATTTCACAGACATGAGAGGATTTCCTCCTAATATTAGATATGCTTAGTTTGACTCATCAAGAATGGCATAGTATATCATAGAATATATGGTAGACTGTACAGTTACATAGATAATGTATGTGGACATCCCATGGGCCATCCCATTTTGTCATGTAGGAACCTTATGACATGTAGGAACCTTATGACATGCTAAAATGACGTGGTAAAAAGAGGGGGAGGCTAATCTGCATTTAACCCTTTCCCTGCCAGCCAATTTGTCCTAAACCTGAACAATTACTGCCAAGCACGTTTTAGACATTTTGCACTCATTAGGTTTACTTAGGATTTTTGACAAGAAAACTTACATGAAATTGGACATATTATATAATGTTTTTTTCCGTAATGAATTGGGCTTGAACACTGCAACAAAATGCAATATATATAGTTGTGTTATATGCTCACTCACACATGGTGTGGTTTTTTTTTTTAACCATTGCTAGAGCATCATCCCAATCTTCGTCAGTGATCTCTACCCCTTCCGTTTCCCATAGAGGGATTTGTCAGTTCTAGGACATATTGTTCCAGCAAGGTTTTATATAGTATCTCTATGTCTGATTGAACCATCTTTTATCTGGTCAGTGATGGGGTTTTGGTAGAGGGTAATTGGAGTATGTGGGAACTGTTTGTGAAAGGCATGCTTTAATTGTAGATATTGGAATTTCTGTATTCCTGGTATACCGTGTAACCTCAAGAGTCCTAAGAAATCTATTAGACCTCAGTCTTTAAAGAGAAACTCCGACCAAGAATTGAACTTTATCCCAATCAGTAGCTGATACCCACTTTTACATGAGAAAAATAATGATTTTCACAAACAGACCATCAGGGGGCGCTGTATGACTGATTTTGTGCTGAAACCCCTCCCACAAGAGGCTCTGGTACCGTACGGTACTCTGGGCAAACTGTCACAATGTAACAATGTTCAGACAGGAAATAGCTGTCTGTTAAAGCCAGACCAGCTAGAAACAGCTCCATAATCTGCCCACAGTAACAATGTCACCATGTAATACAAGTCAGAATGTGAATCTGGGAGAGGAAAGATTTTACAATGAGCAAACACTGACTAAATCATGTATACATAATTATTGTAAAAATGAAGCACTTTTTTTATTACATTATTTTCACTGGAGTTCCTCTTTAAAGGAAAGGTCCAAGCAAAAAAAAAAAAAATGAGTTTCACTTACCTGGGGCTTCTACCAGCCCCATGTAGCCATCCTGTGCCCTCGTAGTCACTCACTACTGCTCCAGTCCCCCGCTGGCAGCTTTCTGACCTCAGAGGTCAGGGCCCCATTGCATACATTTTTGCGCATTCCAGCTAGTGCAGAAACAAAAATGTACGCGTTGCACCACTAACGCGTAAAAATGTATGTGTTAATGTTCCTGCACTAGCGGGAATGTGTAAAAATGTACGCAATTCGGTCCTGACCTCCGAGGTCAGAAAGCTGCCAGCGGGGGACTGGAGCAGCAGTGAGTGACTGCGAGGGCACAGGATTGCTGCATGGGGCTGGTAGAAGCCCCAGGTAAGTGAAACTCATTTTTTTTGCTTGGATCTTCCCTTTAATTATATTTTTGAGTATTATAATGCCCTTCTGTATCCAAAAATGAGGGTCAGGGATAATTGATAAATTCATGAAGAGCAGGATTATTCCATAACGGAGTGCGAGCTTCGTAACCTTGGATAGACAGCATAGGTAACCTTCACACATTTCCAAATTTTCCCCACCAGTTGCACTATAGTATTGTCTGACTTATCTGAGGGCTCATAGTCATTCGTAAAGTTACAATAAAACAGGAACAGGTTGTTATGCATATATATCCATAGCGTCCCTGTTTAACACAGTGTTAATTAGGCTCTGGTTCATTGTGTAACATAAAAAGGGTTAAATTATTATCTGTGTTGCATATGGTCACTCCCATGCATCTCCTCCACCTCTATATATGTGGCAAGATAGGAGATAAATCCTAATTGTATCTGGAAGTCACAGCACATCACTTAGTATTACAGGGCCGTTTTCGACAGATGAGAGCTGGATTATGTTTATGGTGGAATCCTGACCACAGATGGGACAAGTATAAAACTCCTTCAGAGTATTAACTTTACAGATTAGTAGCCCAGTGGAGATGAACAATATGGGGAAACCAGCTTATAACTGCTGGGGGTCGAATGTAAGTAATCAGTTCATAATTGCCATGTTTCTGGTCCTGTGTATAGTACCAGTGATAATTTGATGTCTGTAATAGACAGTAGTATTGAGTGGGTCTTTGTGCTTCATGTGTGATATGAACCATACTGATTCATTTCCTCTACTTACTGAATAAAGTCTTTCCCTCCTGAGCTGGGCCAGGCAGGGTCATTTTCTGCTTGTATTTGTTGCATATGTAAATCTGTAACCTGCATTTCGTATTATTTATTGTTCGGCACTGTGTAATATGTTGGCAGACAACTGCTAAAAAGGTTATCGCCAGTAGTGGGAAGGACTCCAGCAAAGTAATTATTATATGCATTTATACTGCTGATATTTTCTGAAGCACTTACAACGTACATTAAACAGGTCATGTCACTAACCATTATTCTCAGAAGACATAACAACAGAAGTGGTTTAGGCAATACCTTTAATGACTAACTGAACAAGAATTCTGTGCAAGCTTTCGAAAACTTTAAGTTCCTTTTTCAGGCATGATACAGAATTGTATCAAAACTATACAAAAGTAATGTAACATACAGAGGATTTTTTTTATGATTTTGTAGGCTTATTCAGCAATCTGACACTGAAGAGGAAACTTCAAGTTTTGAAAGCTTGCAAAAAAAAATCTTGCACAGTTAGGCCCATTCACACAGGCAAAATAGTGGCAAACGGAACTGTGAAAACTGATCTGATTACCGGTCGATCGGATCTGTTTTCACTTTGTAGCCACTCTGTTTGCCTTCCGCTGCTTCCGTTCAGTTTGCCCACATCCCCCCCCCCAGACCCCCCCACCCCCAAAGTGTATTTTCCTTTTCCGTTCCACTGGGCTCAGCGGTCCGGAGAAGTTGCTGCTGGAGGAAACTTGTGGTCCGTTCAGCGGATCATGCGGAACAGATCCATTCGAATGGACAGATGTGAATAGATCTATAGGTTAACATTGGATCCATTTGCATCAGTTGGGATCCTTTCCGATCCGGGAATGGACCATTTTTACCTCCAGTGTGAAGTACCTCCAGTATCTTCAGATTTTCTCCATGACTAAAACCAGACCACATACAACTAGTTTCTCTCAGGGACTCAGAAACCAATTTCCTACCAATTTCCTGGATGCTTGCTCATCAACTGGTAAGTTTTTGGGAAACCTATGCAAGCACAGGGGGAACGCTCAAACTCCATAGGTAAATAGAGTGTTTCACTAAATTCCCATGATGGTGCATATACCCAAAACTAGTAATGCGACTTTACTAAGTGAGCAGTGTGGCTGTACAGGAAGCACTAAAGTGAATTCTGGCCATCTGCAGTGGTGCAGAGCTCTTCTGCTCAATAGCAAGCAAAGCTGCTGCTCTGATACATGTAGAGCCTGTTCCCACTAGTTCTACTGCTAGACTTGCTTCCCAGAGCAGAAGGCAGCAGACTAGTGGACATGCGGAACAGACACCATGTTATCCTATGGCAAAGTATGGACTCATTCACATGTGTATCTCCACTATGTCCACGTACTGTATGTCCATTGCATTTCTGCAACACACTAACAACATGCAGAACTTTCTTGGATAGCGGATGAGTTGACACAGAATACAGCTCCACTGTGTTGGACTATCAAAGTCAGTGATGTAGCAATAGAGGATGCAGAAGTTGCTGTCACACAGGTGCCATTGGGACAGAGGGGCCCACTAAGGGCCCTCCTTAATCCATCTTATTAGCTTTTTATTGGTGCTATGCTGGTAATGAACACCTCTGTGTGTGCATTGGATAGTGGCAACCCTTAACAAGCTATTTTCTCACTCTGCAGCTGTCCTTGGTAGGTTTTGGGGATCCATATCAATAGGATATTTGGGGCCTTTTGTAAAACTTGCACTGGGGCCCTACACTCCTTAGTTACGGCACTGATCAAAGCAGTGGCATAGCTAGAGATCATGGGGCTCCACAGCAAAACTTTAATGGGGCCCTGAAATGTAGGCATTATTGAGCAATGCCCCCTGCCACTACTCTATGGATAGGAGTTAATTGGGCAATTAACATTTTCATGCAATCTACACTGCATATAGTCCATGGGCACTGAGACAAAGTCAGAGGGTGGAGGAGCACAAGAAAGTTAATAGTGAAAACATCAAATACCACCTGGGCTCCCTCTGCTCCAGGGCTCCATAGCAGCTGCTATGACTATTGCTATGCCCCTGGATCAAAGTGGCAGCGTATCTGTAACTATATATATATGTGCTACCATTCCAGCATGAACTATAGTAAGAACAACATAGTATGAACTGAGTGATCTGGAATGCTTGTATTTTAAAGATTTTCCCTGACATTATTTGTATAAGTCGTCCTGATATGAATACTGGCCTTGTCAGAAATAGAACCTGGGACTCTAGTGCTCCAAGGCGAGAGTGCTAATCATCTAGCTACTATGCTGTTCAAACGAATCATCCCCATAGCAGCATTGCTGCCAGACCCCGGATTACATCTCCCTCCGAGTTGCGACAACTCGGTGGGGGAATAGTATTTAACGCCGCCTCAGAGTTTAGTGGCAGCAGTGAGAGCCGACGGCTCTCACCGCGCCGAACTGAACGGCGCCAAACTAATATGCACCCACTGTTCAAATCCTTACCTAGGTATGCACTGTTATAATGATGCCCCTTCACAGGTTTAAATTGCAACTCCACTATTGTTTTGAAAACATTATCCTCTTCAGTTTAGTAGGAGGGCTGGCACTGCTTTTCAAGCCATTATTCAAAAGTTAAAAGCACTTACAGTTGCATGGACAGGATACGGTTATGAGTGGCTAGGTGGGCGTCAGGTTTGGAGATCCAGCAACCATCCATTTCTCGCCGATGGTACTTGTTCACTGCAGGATCAGAGTCGGACAGTGGACAAGCGCCAGTGGTGCGAAACGGACATTTTCTGGATCTCCAAACCTGACGCCCACCTAGCTGCTCATAGCATTATCCTGTCCATGCACCTGTAAGTGCTATTAACTTTTGAATAAAGGTTGGAACGGCAGTGCCAGCCCTCCTCTCTCTCTCTCTCTACTAATCTGACAAGTGTGTTTGTCCCGGGCTTGTGCACACCCTACAAGTTCATCCATTGCACTGCAGTGAGCTGTGTACTCCATAGATCAGTCCAGTCCCCTACATCAACGTCACTCAAGTGCTGGAATACTATCTCTCTGTGTGTGTAACCATAATCCTGTTCAGATAAATTCATTTTACAGCAGTTATTACAAAAAAAAAAAAACATTCCTGCTTTTATTCTGTGGAGATAAAATAACAATGCCAGCAGTACTTTGCAGACATTAGCTGCTAAGTAGATATGACTGCTCAGTACAATCACCTGATCAGGATCTGTGTAATTAACAGCCATGGCATTCAACTAATAATGTCTCTCAAGGTCATTTTATAATTGAAATGCTATTCTGCCTTTCAGATCAGCTTGTCCTGGATAGAAAAGACATTTTATAAGCGGGACTGTGTTTCTATAATACCAAGTTCAAGAGAGCCTCACAGGTAAGTGCTTTGCTCACTTTGCAATGAATGAAATATTGTTAGGGCCTGTTGATAGACACTGGTGCACACCACTCTGCAAAGCTTCTTCCCTGCCACTTCCTGGTCTCCCTCTCCACTGATGAAATCCAAAGGAAGGGGTCTGCACACAGTCTTGCTGGACCTTGTGCAAATTTACACACATGTTAGGGTAGCAGGAAAAAAGGGCACCGGCGGCTAATGGGCAAAAAGAAGGCCGCCATAGCCTCGAATGTATTTATCGTTAATACGGTGCCCAAAGCAGAAAAAGGGGCGCCCAATAAATATTGTTAAGTACATAAGAACATTAAAGTTTTTGAAATATCGTATCACTTTAGAAACTTGCAATGTTATAATTTTTGTCATATTATATTGTATGTACAGATGTACAGATTGCACGTTATCAAACATGTTATAGTTTCTATGTGTGTAAGGGTGCTTGTGCAGGTGGTGGTTAGGGTTTGCCACCACCGGGATATATGGGGGGGATAATTAAGGTTAGGCTCCACCAGCGGGAGTGGTTTGGGTTAGGCACCAGCAGGGGAGTGGGTAGGTTTAGGCACCACCCGGGGAGGGTTCTGTATAAGAGTAGGGTTAGGTTAAGCTGTAGTGTTAAATTATGTAATGATTTTTAAAGATAATATCTTTTTGTTTTCATCTCCTGTCTGTTTTAAAATGGTATATATTGTTAACCAAACGGTGTTTATCGTTATTGAGATTTCGTTATCCACCGGCGCCAATTTGTTATCCAGTCAGTCCCTTTTTTCATGCACCCATTTTAGCTCAACTGACCTTTAACACTAACGATCATTTCAGGGCCGATCCAGTCCCTTTTGTCAAGGCATGATTGTCTGCCCTATGCCTTGACAAAGGGACTGGATCAGCCCCGATACAATCGTCTGTGTTAAGGGTCAGATGTACTAACTTGTGTATGTGTGATAGGACAATAAACGTGCACAAGTCCCAGCAAGACTGTGTGCGAACCCTTCCGTTGGATTTCATTGTTACAATTGCTTAAAGGAACACTATCGACTGTACTGGTAAATAAGGATGTATGCAGTTCACTTGCTTGTCTCTTTTGTTTACTGTATCAAATTCCTTTCACTCTAAACTGACGGCAAAGTGAGCCATGAGGGGAGGGGGAATTCCCTCACAGTGCATCTGTTAACCCTGTGTGTGAGGGAGGGAAAGTCCCGTGTAATGTGTCTCTGACTGAAGTGTCTGCAGAGAGCAAATGAAATGTAACTTGTTATAAACATTTGTAATTGTCGACACTACAGCTTTTCATACTTTTTTTTTTGCTTTCAGAGAAAAATGCTCTGTAGTCTGATATGCAAAAAACAACACTGGCTGTGCATTGAAGCAGACACCCCTTTTGAGAATGATTTGTCCCAATAGAGCTAAATCCTACATACAATGAATTAAAGATTTTGCCTCTGATATTTAACGTGAAAAGTAGGAAAATGTTTATACAGCTACTTAGACATTATTTGTACATTGTCATTTTATAACACTTGGATTGATAGTGTTCCTTTAGGGCTCCAACACCAGCATCCAACCTTACCAGATGTGCAGTTCTTTCTAGTGGAATTTCTCTCTCCACTGAAACGCCACTGTTTGTACCGCAAGCTGTGTTAAAAATGTGTCTGCATTTTTGTGTGTGGAGTTGTAGTGAATGGGGCTGTGCCAATCCGCAATCTCCTGCATCCAGCAGCCAGCAGTGCTGAACTGTGTGCACCACTACCAGTATGGACAGCCCTGACTTATAATAGCATCATCATACTTGAATGCAGTCAGTGGCGGCTCCAGGAATTTTTTTTAGAGGGTGCTATGCAGGTGCTGGACCAATTTCCGGGGTAGCTGATGCGCTTGCGCGGGGAAAATGGGTGTGGCTAAAACCTGTGGCGGCAAAAATGGGCGTGGTCATGACCGGATGAGGGCAGGGCTAACTGTAATTTAAAGTGAACCCGGGGTGAGAGTGATATGGAGGCTGCCATACTTATTTCCTTTTAAACAATTCTAGTTTCCTGGCAGCCCTGCTGATCTATTTGGCTGTAGTAGTGAACTGAATTACACCAGAAACAAGCATGCAGATAATCTTGTCAGTTCTGACAATATTGTCAGAAACCCCTGACCTGCTGCATGCTTGTTCAGGGTCTATGGTTGAAAGAATTAGAGGCAGAGGACCAACACCGCAGCCAGGCAGCTGGTATTACTTAAAAGGAGATAAATATGGCAGCCTCAATATTATTCTCACCTCAGGTTCCCTTTAAAAGTGCAACACAAAGACAGAGGGCCCAAGTTTTGGTGACCCTTTCCCCAGACAATTCACATAATTGTGCAGGTTTTCTCAAGAAAATACACGTAATGTGAGCAGATTTGAAAAAAAAACATGTTCAATAACTCCAATATACATAATCGTTAGCAGATATGGCCCCAATATGCACAATCGTTAGCAGATATGGCCCCAACATGCACAATCGTTAGCAGATATGGCCCCAATATGCACAATCGTTAGCAGATATGGCCCCAATATGCACAATCGGTAGCAGATATGGCCCCAATATGCACAATCGGTAGCAGATATGGCTCCAATATGCACAATCGGTAGCAGATATGGCCCCAATATGCACAATCGGTAGCAGATATGACCCCAATATGCACAATCGGTAGCAGATATGACCCCAATATGCACAATCGGTAGCAGATATGACCCCAATATGCACAATCGTTAGCAGATATGGCCCCAATATGCACAATCGTTAGCAGATATGGCCCCAATATGCACAATCGTTAGCAGATATGGCCCCAATATGCACAATCGGTAGCAGATATGGCCCCAATATGCACAATCGGTAGCAGATATGGCCCCAATATGCACAATCGTTAGCAGATATGGCCCCAAAATGCACAATCGTTAGCAGATATGGCCCCAATATGCACAATCGGTAGCAGATATGGCCCCAATATGCACAATCGGTAGCAGATATGACCCCAATATGCACAATCGGTAGCAGAAATGACCCCAATATGCACAATCGTTAGCAGATATGACCCCAATATGCACAATCGTTAGCAGATATGACCCCAATATGCACAATCGTTAGCAGATATGACCCCAATATGCACAATTGTTAGCAGATATGACCACAATATGCACAATCCTTCCTCAGCAGTTCTGACCACAATCAGCAGTACCACCTAAAAAAGAAAAGAAAAAACCATTTACTCACCTACAGCCAGAAGACCTTCTTTCCCGACCTCCTGTCCCGACCTCCTTGTGGCGCGCAGCTCCCACAATCCTCTTCTTTCCGGACGTCACGTTACTTCCTGCCTGCATGCTGAGAGCAGGGCTACGGGAAAATGGCTGCCCGAAGCCCTGCACTGCAGACTCGAAGTCTGCAGAGCAGGGCTTCGGGCGCCCATCTTACCGTAGCCCTGCCTGCTGCTCCGGGCTGCCGCTGTAAACTGACTCGGCGTCTCTTAGACGCCTGAAGTCAGTTCACGCCAGGGGGTGCTTTGGGGGTGCTTGGACAATTCTAGGGGGTGCTTGCACCCCCCTGGCGCCGCCCCTGAATGCAGTATACTGTATTTGTCATGGATTAGATACATACCCAACTCCCATTATGCTTAAAGGATATATCTGGTATGCTGCATTTATTTAAAGCCTCATGTATGGTGTTTAGTTATATTGCTTTGTGGTTAGTACCATATTGCTTAGTGGTTAGTACCATATTGCTTAGTGGTTAGTACCATATTGCTTAGTGGTTAAAAAGTCATCAATTTATAGTGTAAAGTATCAGCACACTCATAAACGCTGAGTATGATTTGAGCGCTTTTTAGTCTCTTTTAGCGCCTTATTATTCCCTAGTGGTTCTGGGTCATGAGCTATCTGGGTATTCTATCATACTCATCATCAAGTGATCCATACTCACTGGCGCACGGAAGGGGGTGTTCCGGGTGTATGGAACACCCCCTGCACCGAGACCGGAAGTGGGGCTGCCGTCAGGGGCCGACATACGCACTGACTGCACATGACTCACTTGGTATACACATGGCAGCGGGGATAAAAGGTTGTGGATGGAGCAGGCAGCAATCATGGCAAAGCCTCTGCTCTGGGTAAAACCACTCCAGCCTATCGCTCTAGAGCAGGGTGAGATCCCAGCAAAAGGGAGCGAGCAAGGAGGTTACAACGTCTGGAGTAGATATATCCGCAGAGGCCGGGGAGGCTCTTCCGATTCTGTGTGCAGTGGCTCTATCATATTTCCCTCTCCGTACATGCTCTACTTCCTTCCTCCTCCAGGAGGTCTGATTGGCTCTCCGTCCCTTCTCTTGGCATCATGGTAAAATGGAGCTGCATAGAGCTAGACCAGCAGACCTGCTGAAGGAGGAAGGGAATAGTGTCTGCACAGAGAGGTAATGTGAAAGAGCCGCTGCCAGCTCTGCACAGGAGGGAGGAGGATTAACGGGCTGGGGTGGTAATTGAGATCATGTGCCATCATTTGTGCCTGCCTGCAACTCTGCAATTGTATCGCCCTCTGTGCTTGTGTAATCAATCATGTTGCAGCCTTTCCCTCTCAGTGCAGCCCGGACTCTGCAGGCAGCGTCAGGAATGTCAGGCATGTGAGAGCACTGACAGTCTGATCTGCAGTACGAAGCTTACAGTATATTTGCCTTACAGGAGGCAAGACAATATGTGTGGGGTGAGACCACTGGGGGGGATGAGTGTGTGTGTGTGTATGTGTGTGTTTTATGTTGGTTGGGGGGCTGTAAAAGCTGAATGATTATGGTCTGACTGCAAATAGAATTGTACATATGGCATAATACTGTACTTGTAATCTAACTAATAGTTGTACTATTGCACTCTCTCTTTTCTCCCTCTAGGCTACCTCTCCCACCATTCCTTTCAACTTCTGTATGCCTGCTGTTCTGTCTCACGTTCCCTGCCAACCCCTCTATATTGCTTTCTCTATCCACTCTCTCTTTCATGCTTTATCCGTCCTCACTGTCTGTAAACTTATGCCGATGTATTTAAAGTGTACCCAAGCCAGGTATAAAATTATCTTTTTCCAAAGAGAGGGAAGCCTCAGGATCCTATTGAGGCTTCCTTCAGTGCTCTGATGTCCCTCGTCGCTGACCGCAGCCCTCCAGAAGATTGGCTACAATGGATTGCCACTAATCATGTTAGGGCTGCTTGCCTCCTCTTTCATCAGCACAGTAACCTGGAGCTGCTTTGCTAGGAGCGACTCCGTGCTACTGCGCATGTGCGTCCGCACTCATAGCAACAGGAGCGCAGCCACGATGTGGAAGGGGGTCGCTTTGATTAAGGGAGGGGACATCGGTGCATGGAGGGAAGCCTCAATACAATCCTGAGGCTTCCCTCTCTTTAATTAGATATCTCTGCTTAATCCCAAGCTTCAGCTTGTGTTCCCTTTAATAGCACTGATATCTTCTGAAGCACTTTACAGGGTACATAGTCCTTTAACTCACTATCCTCATCTTACAATCTAATCCTACAATAGTCATAGTTTAATGTCCTACTATATTATTATGTATTTATATAGCACTGACATCTTCTGCAGCACTTTGCAGAGTACATAGTCATGTCACTGACTGTCCTCAGAGGAGTTCACAATCTAATCCTACCATAGTCATAGTCTAATGTCCTACCTTATTATTAATATGTATTTGAATAGCACTTACACCATCTGCAGCACTTTACAGAGTACATAGTCATGTCACTGACTGTCCTCAGAGAAGCTCACAAACTAATCTCTACCATAGTCCTAGTCTAATGTCTGTAACGATCCGCTCAGCTGCCTGTGCTAGCAGGCAGCCTTTTGACCATTATTCAGGTCTGCATGCTGCAGGACTCTGGAAAGAACAGCTTTTGTCAGTTTTGCAGCTTGTGCTTGCTGAGGAATTTGCATACGTTGTAGTGTTGGGCGAACATCTAGATGTTCGGGTTCGGGCCGAACAGGCCGAACATGGCCGCGATGTTCGGGTGTTCGACCCGAACTCCGAACATAATGGAAGTCAATGGGGACCCGAACTTTTGTGCTTTGTAAAGCCTCCTTACATGCTACATACCCCAAATTTACAGGGTATGTGCACCTTGGGAGTGGGTACAAGAGGAAATTTTTTTTTAGCAAAAAGAGCTTATAGTTTTTGAGAAAATCGATTTTAAATTTTCAAAGGGAAAACTGTCTTTTAAATGCGGGAAATGTCTGTTTTCTTTGCACAGGTAACATGCTTTTTGTCGGCATGCAGTCCTAAATGTAATACATATAAGAGGTTCCAGGAAAAGGGACCGGTAACGCTAACCCAGCAGCAGCACACGTGATGGAACAGGAGGAGGGTGGCGCAGGAGGAGAAGGCCACGCTTTGAGACACAACAACCCAGGCCTTGCATGAGGACAAGAAGCGTGCGGATAGCAATTTGCATTTTGTCGCCATGCAGCCATAAATGTAATACAGATGAGAGGTTCAATAAACAGGGACCGGAAACGCTAACCCATCACAGATGTTCATTGTTCATGTTACTTGGTTGGGGTCCGGGAGTGTTGCGTAGTCGTTTCCAATCCAGGATTGATTCATTTTAATTTGAGTCAGACGGTCTGCATTTTCTGTGGAGAGGCGGATACGCCGCCGATCTGTGACGATGCCTCCGGCAGCACTGAAACAGCGTTCCGACATAACGCTGGCTGCCGGGCAAGCCAGCACCTCTATTGCGTACATTGCCAGTTTGTGCCAGGTGTCTAGCTTCGATACCCAATAGTTGAAGGGTGCAGATGGATTGTTCAACACAGCTACGCCATCTGACATGTAGTCCTTGACCATCTTCTCCAGGCGATCGGTGTTGGAGGTGGATCTGCACGCTTGCTGTTCTGTGTGCTGCTGCATGGGTGTCAGAAAATGTTCCCACTCCAAGGACACTGCCGATACCATTCCCTTTTGGGCACTAGCTGCGGCTTGTGTTGTTTGCTGCCCTCCTGGTCGTCCTGGGTTTGCGGAAGTCAGTCTGTCGGCGTACAACTGGCTAGAGGAGGGGGAGGATGTCAATCTCCTCTCTAAAGTCTCCACAAGGGCCTGCTGGTATTCTTCCATTTTGACCTGTCTGGCTCTTTCTTCAAGCAGTTTTGGAACATTGTGTTTGTACCGTGGATCCAGAAGGGTATAAACCCAGTAATTGGTGTTGTCCAGAATGCGCACAATGCGTGGGTCGCGTTCAATGCAGTCCTAGGCTGAAGAGGTCATAGCCTAGGGTCACAAAACCTGTTTATTTGGGCAATTTCAATGGTGGCGAGTCTGACGTACATAAATCGCAGCAATGGCCGTTAGCAACGTCTGAATCTCACGAAATGTCTCATGCAGGTAGAAGACATATTGTTAGACTTGGGCTCCAAAGATGGGTTCCCTACATCTCTGCAAACCAGAGTTACAGGGCTCCAAATTTGGTAAAATCCCCCATAGGCTTTCATTGGGCCTCCTATTTACAGTTCCAAAATCTCATATCTTTTCAAAGGGCAATGGCTCAGCAGTACCAAATTTTCTAGCATTGTAGGGACCCTTAGGGGGAACATGACTGGTGAGTTTCGGGCCCCTAGGCCGAAGAGGTCATAGCCTAGGGTCACAAAAACCTGTTTATTTGGGCTATTTCAATGGTAGTGATGGTGGCGTACATAAATCGCAGCAATGGCCGTTAGCAAAGTCTGAATCTCACGAAATGTCTCATGCAGGCAGAAGACATATTGTTAGACTTGGATTCCAAAGATGGGGTCCCTACATCTCTGCAAACCAGAGTTACAGGGGTCCAAAATTGGTAAAATCCCCCATAGGATTTCATTGCCTCCCTATTTCACTTTCCAAAATCTCACATCTTTTCAAAGGGCAATGGCTCAGCAGTACCAAATTTTCTAGCATTGTAGGGACCCTTAGGGGGAACATGACTGGTGAGTTTCGGGCCCCTAGGCCGAAGAGGTCATAGCCTAGGGTCACAAAAACCTGTTTATTTGGGCTATTTCAATGGTAGTGATGGTGGCGTACATAAATCGCAGCAATGGCCGTTAGCAAAGTCTGAATCTCACGAAATGTCTCATGCAGGTAGAAGACATATTGTTAGACTTGGATTCCAAAGATGGGGTCCCTACATCTCTGCAAACCAGAGTTACAGGGGTCCAAAATTGGTAAAATCCCCCATAGGATTTCATTGCCTCCCTATTTCACTTTCCAAAATCTCACATCTTTTCAAAGGGCAATGGCTCAGCAGTACCAAATTTTCTAGCATTGTAGGAACCCTTAGGGGGAACATGACTGGTGAGTTTCGGGCCCCTAGGGCGAAGAGGTCATAGCCTAGGGTCACAAAAACCTGTTTATTTGGGCTATTTCAATGGTAGTGATGGTGGCGTACATAAATCGCAGCAATGGCCGTTAGCAAAGTCTGAATCTCACGAAATGTCTCATGCAGGTAGAAGACATATTGTTAGACTTGGATTCCAAAGATGGGGTCCCTACATCTCTGCAAACCAGAGTTACAGGGGTCCAAAATTGGTAAAATCCCCCATAGGATTTCATTGCCTCCCTATTTCACTTTCCAAAATCTCACATCTTTTCAAAGGGCAATGGCTCAGCAGTACCAAATTTTCTAGCATTGTAGGGACCCTTAGGGGGAACATGACTGGTGAGTTTCGGGCCCCTAGGCCAAAGAGGTCATAGCCTAGGGTCACAAAAACCTGTTTATTTGGGCTATTTCAATGGTAGTGATGGTGACGTACATAAATCGCAGCAATGGCCGTTAGCAAAGTCTGAATCTCACGAAATGTCTCATGCAGGTAGAAGACATATTGTTAGACTTGGATTCCAAAGATGGGGTCCCTACATCTCTGCAAACCAGAGTTACAGGGGTCCAAAATTGGTAAAATCCCCCATAGGATTTCATTGCCTCCCTATTTCACTTTCCAAAATCTCACATCTTTTCAAAGGGCAATGGCTCAGCAGTACCAAATTTTCTAGCATTGTAGGGACCCTTAGGGGGAACATGACTGGTGAGTTTCGGGCCCCTAGGCCGAAGAGGTCATAGCCTAGGGTCACAAAAACCTGTTTATTTGGGCTATTTCAATGGTAGTGATGGTGGCGTACATAAATCGCAGCAATGGCCGTTAGCAAAGTCTGAATCTCACGAAATGTCTCATGCAGGTAGAAGACATATTGTTAGACTTGGATTCCAAAGATGGGGTCCCTACATCTCTGCAAACCAGAGTTACAGGGGTCCAAAATTGGTAAAATCCCCCATAGGATTTCATTGCCTCCCTATTTCACTTTCCAAAATCTCACATCTTTTCAAAGGGCAATGGCTCAGCAGTACCAAATTTTCTAGCATTGTAGGGACCCTTAGGGGGAACATGACTGGTGAGTTTCGGGCCCCTAGGCCGAAGAGGTCATAGCCTAGGGTCACAAAAACCTGTTTATTTGGGCTATTTCAATGGTAGTGATGGTGGCGTACATAAATCGCAGCAATGGCCATTAGCAAAGTCTGAATCTCACGAAATGTCTCATGCAGGTAGAAGACATATTGTTAGACTTGGATTCCAAAGATGGGGTCCCTACATCTCTGCAAACCAGAGTTACAGGGGTCCAAAATTGGTAAAATCCCCCATAGGATTTCATTGCCTCCCTATTTCACTTTCCAAAATCTCACATCTTTTCAAAGGGCAATGGCTCAGCAGTACCAAATTTTCTAGCATTGTAGGGACCCTTAGAGGGAACATGACTGGTGAGTTTCGGGCCCCTAGGCCGAAGAGGTCATAGCCTAGGGTCACAAAAACCTGTTTATTTGGGCTATTTCAATGGTAGTGATGGTGGCGTACATAAATCTCAGCCATGGCCGTTAGCAACGTCTGAATCTCACGAAATGTCTCATGCAGGTAGAAGACATATTGCTAGACTTGGATTCCAAAGATGGGGTCCCTACATCTCTGCAAACCAGAGTTACAGGGGTCCAAAATTGGTAAAATCCCCCATAGGCTTTCATTGGGCCTCCTATTTACCGTTCCAAAATCTCACACCATTTCAAAGGGCAATGGCTCAGCAGTGGCAAAACTCACCAGTCATGATCCCCTTAAGGGTCCCTACAATGCTAGAAAATTTGGTACTGCTGAGCCATTGCCCTTTGAAAAGATGTGAGATTTTGGAAAGTGAAATAGGGAGGCAATGAAATCCTATGGGGGATTTTACCAATTTTGGACCCCTGTAACTCTGGTTTGCAGAGATGTAGGGACCCCATCTTTGGAATCCAAGTCTAACAATATGTCTTCTACCTGCATGAGACATTTCGTGAGATTCAGACGTTGCTAACGGCCATTGCTGCGATTTATGTACGTCACCATCACTACCATTGAAATAGCCCAAATAAACAGGTTTTTGTGACCCTAGGCTATGACCTCTTCGGCCTAGGGGCCCGAAACTCACCAGTCATGTTCCCCCTAAGGGTCCCTACAATGCTAGAAAATTTGGTACTGCTGAGCCATTGCCCTTTGAAAAGATGTGAGATTTTGGAAAGTGAAATAGGGAGGCAATGAACCAATTTTGGACCCCTGTAACTCTGGTTTGCAGAGATGTAGGGACCCCATCTTTGGAATCCAAGTCTAACAATATGTCTTCTACCTGCATGAGACATTTCGTGAGATTCAGACGTTGCTAACGGCCATTGCTGCGATTTATGTACGTCACCATCACTACCATTGAAATAGCCCAAATAAACAGGTTTTTGTGACCCTAGGCTATGACCTCTTCGGCCTAGGGGCCCGAAACTCACCAGTCATGTTCCCCCTAAGGGTCCCTACAATGCTAGAAAATTTGGTACTGCTGAGCCATTGCCCTTTGAAAAGATGTGAGATTTTGGAAAGTGAAATAGGGAGGCAATGAACCAATTTTGGACCCCTGTAACTCTGGTTTGCAGAGATGTAGGGACCCCATCTTTGGAATCCAAGTCTAACAATATGTCTTCTACCTGCATGAGACATTTCGTGAGATTCAGACGTTGCTAACGGCCATTGCTGCGATTTATGTACGTCACCATCACTACCATTGAAATAGCCCAAATAAACAGGTTTTTGTGACCCTAGGCTATGACCTCTTTGGCCTAGGGGCCCGAAACTCACCAGTCATGTTCCCCCTAAGGGTCCCTACAATGCTAGAAAATTTGCCACTGCTGAGTAATTGCCCTTTGAGAAGATGTGAGATTTTGGAACTGTAAATAGGAGGCCCAATGAAAGCCTATGGGGGATTTTACCAAATTTGGAGCCCTGTAACTCTGGTTTGCAGAGATGTAGGGAACCCATCTTTGGAGCCCAAGTCTAACAATATGTCTTCTACCTGCATGAGACATTTCGTGAGATTCAGACGTTGCTAAAGGCCATTGCTGCGATTTTTGTACGTCAGACTCGCCACCATTGAAATTGCCCAAATAAACAGGTTTTGTGACCCTAGGCTATGACCTCTTCGGCCTAGGACTGCATTGAACGCGACCCACGCATTGTGCGCATTCTGGACAACACCAATTACTGGGTTTATACCCTTCTGGATCCACGGTACAAACATAATGTTCCAAAACTGCTTGAAGAAAGAGCCAGACAGGTCAAAATGGAAGAATACCAGCAGGCCCTTGTGGAGACTTTAGAGAGGAGATTGACATCCTCCCCCTCCTCTAGCCAGTTGTACGCCGACAGACTGACTTCCGCAAACCCAGGACGACCAGGAGGGCAGCAAACAACACAAGCCGCAGCTAGTGCCCAAAAGGGAATGGTATCGGCAGTGTCCTTGGAGTGGGAACATTTTCTGACACCCATGCAGCAGCACACAGAACAGCAAGCGTGCAGATCCACCTCCAACACCGATCGCCTGGAGAAGATGGTCAAGGACTACATGTCAGATGGCGTAGCTGTGTTGAACAATCCATCTGCACCCTTCAACTATTGGGTATCGAAGCTAGACACCTGGCACAAACTGGCAATGTACGCAATAGAGGTGCTGGCTTGCCCGGCAGCCAGCGTTATGTCGGAACGCTGTTTCAGTGCTGCCGGAGGCATCGTCACAGATCGGCGGCGTATCCGCCTCTCCACAGAAAATGCAGACCGTCTGACTCAAATTAAAATGAATCAATCCTGGATTGGAAACGACTACGCAACACTCCCGGACCCCAACCAAGTAACATGAACAATGAACATCTGTGATGGGTTAGCGTTTCCGGTCCCTGTTTATTGAACCTCTCATCTGTATTACATTTATGACTGCATGGCGACAAAATGCAAATTGCTATCCGCACGCTTCTTGTCCTCATGCAAGGCCTGGGTTGTTGTGTCTCAAAGCGTGGCCTTCTCCTCCTGCGCCACCCTCCTCCTGTTCCATCACGTGTGCTGCTGCTGGGTTAGCGTTACCGGTCCCTTTTACTGGAACCTCTTATATGTATTACATTTATGACTGCATGCCGACAAAAAGCATGTTACCTGTGCAAAGAAAACATATATTTCCCGCATTTAAAAGACAGTTTTCCCTTTGAAACTTTAAAATCGATTTTCTCAAAAACTATAAGCTCTTTTTGCTAAATTTTTTTTCCTCTTGTACCCACTCCCAAGGTGCACATACCCTGTAAATTTGGGGTATGTAGCATATAAGGAGGCTTTACAAAGCACGAAAGTTCGGGTCCCCATTGACTTCCATTATGTTCGGAGTTCGGCCATGTTCGGCCCGAACCCGAACATCTAGGTGTTCGCCCAACACTACACGTGACCGTTCGGCCAATCACAGCGCTAGCCGAACGTTCGGGTAACGTTCGGCCATGCGCTCTTAGTTCGGCCATATGGCCGAACAGTTTGGCCGAACACCATCAGGTGTTCGGCCGAACCCGAACATCACCCGAACAGGGTGATGTTCTGCAGAACCCGAACAGTGGCGAACACTGTTCGCCCAACACTAATACGTTGTCATGCAAATTGCCTGGCCACATTCATTGGAGGCGTGTACTATAAGTACTATGTGTGTCCCACCAGTGGCGTAGCTAAGGAGCTGTGGGCCCCAATGCAAGTTTTACAATGGGGCCCCCCCAATCACTCTATACATAACAATTGATACGGCGCATCAAAACCTGCCAATGGAAACTACAGTGTCAGAGGTGCAAGAAGGGGATGGGGAACAGTGTGTTAATGATTACCACTATTCAAAGTATCTATAGAAGTGATTATTATGAGCACAGGACCAATAGAGAGCTAATACTGTAGTTGAGGGAAGGCCCTTTGGGGCCCCTGTGGCCCAAGGGCCCCGATGCGGTCGCAACCTCTGCAACCCCTATTGCTACGCCCCTGTGTCCCACAATGCTTCGCTGCTCATAGAGGTTTGTTCCTGCTGGACTCACCTGGAGTGTCAGCCACTGCTATCTTAGTATAGTTAATTCTTGGGGAGTGCTCCTTGCATTCCTAGTTAGTGCAGTCAGTTTGTGTATAATTTGTACTGCCTATTCTGTCCTGTCTTGTCTGTCGCGATTGCGCTGTCACCAGCGGCGGTTGATAGCGAATCGCTCTGTCTTGTTTGGATCGCACTAGCCTCTAGCGGTAGCGGCTGTGGATCCTTCTGATCTAGTTCCTGGAGTGTAAGCTGGAGCAGTGGTTGCTACCAGCTACCTCATCTGATCTGTCTTGTTTTAGATCACACTAGCCGCTAGCGTTAGCGGCTGTGGATCTTTCTGATCTGTGTTCCTGCTTGGATCACACTTGCTCTGGCGGAAGAGCGGTGGATCCTTTCTGCCTAGTTCCTGTTTCTCGTTTGTCTGTCTTGTCTGATACGGGCGCTTGCTGTAGGCTCGGTGAGGTAACAGTTAGGCAAGCGTTCACGTTCTTTGTTTCGTGTTTGTCTGTTGATGGTTAGTTAGGCGTGCTTGTCTCTATTGTGCTTATCACGTGGAGACCACGCATAACCGCGTGCACTGTTGCGAATGAGTGCGGTGTTCGCGGTTAGCTAGCGTTTGTTATTTTCCGTATCTTCTCATTGTATGATTTGCTGTGCCTTTGCTATCCTCGTATTCTGTTCTGATCTGCCTTGTGTCACTTCTGGCAATCGCCGTTCTTGCGGTTGCGTTTCTGTTTCGCATCTGCTGTTGTGTGTGCGCGGTCGCAGGGTGGCGACTAGATTGGCGCACACACATACAACCTGTTCCTTTGCTCGTTCTCATTCGCAATCGCTTCTCTTGCGATTGCGTTCTGCGCTTCATACAATTCCTGTCTGGCATTTGTGGAGGTACAGAGGATTGGTTCCTCTGCACTCCCCAGCGCCATCTGCCGACAGGAATTTCCCTCTACTGGTGCTTGCACCAAAAGCTGGGTTCTAGTATCTTGACACGCTTGTGGAGGACCTCCGCAGTGTCAGCGCACATCTTTGTGCACTGAACACGGAGATATCCCACAATCGTTACATTATGAGCAGCCCAACCCAAAACCCCAGTGTAGAGGGAATTTCTGATTTGTACGATTTTGCTGAGTATGGTTCCTGTGTCTTTAAGAGTTTCAAAATATTAAATTCAGAGACGAAAGAGGATTTTCTCTCTGAATGCGTAAAATTTTGTCTGAATCCTACTTTTCAAATTACTGATCTGTCCACGTCTGCTCTCCAATTAGCTTATGTGCTTTTGAAAGACGATCTGTTTGTATGGGCTCATGAAATATTGCAAGACAATTCTTGGAATGATAATCTGTATCAGTTTCTTACATTTACATTCTCCTACTGGTTTGAGTTGCCTTGCTTGCCACCTGCCCTGTATGAGTGTGTAGTTGCTAATGAGTCAGCTGCTCTACCTACTTCATGCAAAACCATTCAGTTTGAAAAAGAATGCAGTAACTATTCCCCTGTGTCTAAACAGCAGCCACCTAAAGCAGCAAGGACTAAAAGCAGGAAAAAAAGGAAGACTTCTCAGCTGAAAAATCCGTTGCCCATAGCAACTACAAATAAAAAAATTGTTTCTGTAAAGTCTGAAATTTCTCAGTCTCAGGTTTCATTACCCCAAGAAAGGGCATTTGTGGATCCTTTGATAGGCAGAATTATTTTCTATATTAAAGGAGTAAGAAAGTCTTTGCATGTTCCTGACCCCAACCCTTATGAGGGTTTCTTGGAAACCGAGTTGTTTGAACCCCCATTTGCTCCATGGAATATTGGAGCATTAATTGAGGAGTTCGAGATTGATTGGAAGGCGTTTTGCGATTTTTACATCGCAAAAAGCGCAGAGATTCTTTATGCTTGTCTTGATTCGGTGTACGCTTTGATTGACTCTGATGAGTGTGACGAATGTTTTGTGAATCCGGTGACTTATGTGTGGCAGACGATTTTGGATGAATTGCGCACACACCAATCAATTGACTTCAATAAAGAGACATCGTTATCGGATGATTGTTCCTGCCTTTCTGGGGTAAAGCATTTGAGTCTAGATATTGTGCGACCTGACATGAATGGGTGCACTACTGTGGTTGATTCCTGTGCGAATCTTGAAAGATTCTCTCCTGATTGCGTGAAGTTTGAATCTATGCGATGTAATGCCTGTTTCTCAGATGTTCCTGCAGATTGTGATCAACATGAATGTGCCAGTTTTCTCAAAGATATGTGGGATCCCTTGTCATCTAAGAACAGATCTTTAAGATCTTCCATCTATAATCCTGCTATGGGAAAAATTCCTAAACTATGCAGCATCAAAAGTGAAATTAATGTGTCTAATAAAGTTTATCCTGTTGATGTCGCTATTTCTTCTGCTAATGAGTCCCTGTCTCACCCTGTTCACACCTGTAAGGGCCTGTTGCCTGGGGACAGTTGCTCCAGTGTTTCAGTCCTAGATGCCTCGCAGTCTGCTCCGCAGATCGCGGAGATTTGCGCTATGGAAGCGTCAGTTTCACAACCTAAAGCGATCTTGGATTCGCAGGTTTTGCGTTCTGGCTCCTCGGATTTGACATTGTTAGCCGAATCTAAGAGTGAGACAGCGCTTCAGTTTTGTGAATCTGACTCTGAAACATCTTTGCTGGGTCCAGAGAAAGTTTCTCTGAGCCTGCCCTGTACCATGAATAATAATATGATGTCCAATCACACTGACATTTGTGAGTCCCTTTCTTGTTCTGAGGAAAGTGCTGATTCTGCACCCTGTATTCTGGATGAGTTAAGATGGCCTTGTTTAGAGTCTCCTGCAGTGTCCCTAGAGGCTCATCTAGGTATTGCCACTATACTCACCTGTTTTTCTGCAGTTTTGGAGTTGCAAGCCAGTTTGACTGCTACGCAGAATTCTGGGTGCAGCAAGGTTGAAGTTAGGGAGTCAGTGTGTGTTCCAGCAAATATTCCTGTACGTTCCGCTCATGATAATGAAATTCAGTCTCAGTTTATGGTGGAACCTTCCCTGGGACAGCTGCCCTATCAACAAAATAAAGTTCCAGTTTTGCCCTGTAACATGGATAGTTCAGAATCCTTCTCAGAAAACTTGAAAATTGATGTTCCTGAAGTTTTGTCTGATGTTCTGGAGGTCTCCGAGTTTCTCCCAAAGGGAGCAGAACTTGTAGATGTCTCCTGCCCCCCAAGTCCTTCTGAGGTGTTACCCACTTCAGTAGGCATTGCTGTTGTGCTGACTATCTTTGCAGCTCTGGTGGAGCTTCATGCATGTGTAGTCAATGATGATATTGCAGTCATAGAAATTTCTGAATTTGAGTCCGAGTCTTCTTTTGAAAGACCAGTGCCTGTAGCCTCTACTCGTGATGAATTTATGCCCGATCCTGGTTTTGGTTTTCTCGTGTCGGACTCTGAGGTTGGCAGTTCCCCATCATGCCCTGAGGTTTCTCCTGTGCTGGTGTACCCCAATGTGCTCTGTGACCCAGAAAGCCCAAGTGTGCCTCGGTTACCAGCATACTCAGATGCTTCCTCAGTGGAGATATGCTCTGATATGGCCTGCCTGGTCGCATGCCCAGAAGTGGTCCCGGAAAGTCCTGATCTTGATGGGTGTCTGGGTAATTCTGAATCCAGAATAATCATTGGTTTCATAGGGGTTTTTGGCGGTTCTCCATGTGAGCCTGGTGAGCGTTCTGGCCTCTTGGGATCTCTGCAGAGCTCCAAAGGGTTTTGGGAGATTCCGGGAGAGATTTTGCTTGGTATCCTGGATAGGATCAACAGTGGCTTTTGTGTTGTAAGGGACACTTCGAACAGGTATTGTGGCAGGTTTGGTATTTTTGGACGCTCTCTGGAAGGTGGTGGGTATTGTCTGGAGGGTGTCGATGGCTTCTTTTCTGGCATTCACAGTCCTGATGGGTGTTACGCTGAGACTTGTAGTACTGATGGGCATGTTTCGGTGGCTTCTGTTTCCGATGAGGTCGGTTTCGAGTGGACTGACTCTGGAATTGGGCCTTGTCGGGCTGTCCCGATCATCATGAGTCTTCAGTTAGAGTTTTTTGGTAACGCCAGTTTTGAAAGACGCCTGGAATCCGTTCCTAGAGAGGGGGGTACTGTAACGATCCGCTCAGCTGCCTGTGCTAGCAGGCAGCCTTTTGACCATTATTCAGGTCTGCATGCTGCAGGACTCTGGAAAGAACAGCTTTTGTCAGTTTTGCAGCTTGTGCTTGCTGAGGAATTTGCATACGTTGTCATGCAAATTGCCTGGCCACATTCATTGGAGGCGTGTACTATAAGTACTATGTGTGTCCCACAATGCTTCGCTGCTCATAGAGGTTTGTTCCTGCTGGACTCACCTGGAGTGTCAGCCACTGCTATCTTAGTATAGTTAATTCTTGGGGAGTGCTCCTTGCATTCCTAGTTAGTGCAGTCAGTTTGTGTATAATTTGTACTGCCTATTCTGTCCTGTCTTGTCTGTCGCGATTGCGCTGTCACCAGCGGCGGTTGATAGCGAATCGCTCTGTCTTGTTTGGATCGCACTAGCCTCTAGCGGTAGCGGCTGTGGATCCTTCTGATCTAGTTCCTGGAGTGTAAGCTGGAGCAGCGGTTGCTACCAGCTACCTCATCTGATCTGTCTTGTTTTAGATCGCACTAGCCGCTAGCGTTAGCGGCTGTGGATCTTTCTAATCTGTGTTCCTGCTTGGATCACACTTGCTCTGGCGGAAGAGCGGTGGATCCTTTCTGCCTAGTTCCTGTTTCTCGTTTGTCTGTCTTGTCTGATACGGGCGCTTGCTGTAGGCTCGGTGAGGTAACCGTTAAGCAAGCGTTCACGTTCTTTGTTTCGTGTTTGTCTGTTGATGGTTAGTTAGGCGTGCTTGTCTCTATTGTGCTTATCACGTGGAGACCGCGCATAACCGCGTGCACTGTTGCGAATGAGTGCGGTGTTCGCGGTTAGCTAGCGTTTGTTATATTCCGTATCTTCTCATTGTATGATTTGCTGTGCCTTTGCTATTCTCGTATTCTGTTCTGATCTGCCTTGTGTCACTTCTGGCAATCGCCGTTCTTGCGGTTGCGTTTCTGTTTCGCATCTGCTGTTGTGTGTGCGCAGTCGCAGGGTGGCGACTAGATTGGCGCACACACATACAACCTGTTCCTTTGCTAGTTCTCATTCGCAATCGCTTCTCTTGCGATTGCGTTCTGCGCTTCATACAATTCCTGTCTGGCATTTGTGGAGGTACAGAGGATTGGTTCCTCTGCACTCCCCAGCGCCATCTGCCGACAGGAATTTCCCTCTACTGGTGCTTGCACCAAAAGCTGGGTTCTAGTATCTTGACACGCTTGTGGAGGACCTCCGCAGTGTCAGCGCACATCTTTGTGCGCTGAACACGGAGATATCCCACAATCGCTACAATGTCCTACCATATTGTTATTTCCATAGCACTGACATCTTCTGCAGCACATTACAGAGTACATAGTCATGTCACTGAATGTCGTCAGAGGAGCTCACACGCTAATCCTACCATAGTCGTAGTCTAATGTCCTACCATATTGCAGAGGCGTAGCTAGGGCTTTCAGCGCCTGTGGACAAAGACTATTAATGCGCCCCCTAAGGTGAAGGGTGCGCTGCGCCAAAAAGGGGCGTGACCTCATATTGTGGGCGTGGTTATGGGTGGAGCCAAATGTACAGGAAGTTAGCAGGCTCACGCTCACCCACCCTGCCTCAGTATGTACCTTTCAGCATGTTCCAAGACAAATTCAGCAATCATGAGCCCCCCCATCAAGACAAATTCAGCAATCATGAGCCCCCCCCCCCCCCCCCCATCAAGACAAATTCAGCAATCATGAGGCCTCCAACATGACCAACTCAGCAATCATGAGGCCCCCAACAAGACAAATTTAGCAATCATGAGGCCCCCAACAAGACAAATTCAGCGATCTTGAGAACCCCCAACAAATCATGAGGCCCCCAACAAGACAAATTCAGTAACCATGAGGCCCCCAACAAGACAAATTCAGCTGTCATGAGGCACATAAATAGACAGCATTTCACATAAATAGGCAGATGCCCCCTTAATATGGTAGACACCTCTCACCTGGCAGCAGTTCCCCAAAATACACTCAATCTGACAGCAGTGGTTCCCCAAAAATAGGTAGCCCCAGGTCTATAGGTGTCCCCAGAATAGGTGGGCAGCAGTATAAATGTCCCCAGAATAGGTGGCCAGCGGTATAGATGTCCCCAGAACAGGTAGCCAGGGGTAGAGATGTCCACAGAACAGGTAGCCAGGGGTATATGTGCCCAGTATATGTAGTCAGGGGGTATATGTGCCCAGTATATATGTAGCCAGGGGTATATGTGCCCAGTATATGTAGCCAGGGGTATATGTGCCCAGTATATGTAGCCAGGGGGTATATGTCCCCAGAATAGGTAGTCAGGTGTGCCCCCCAGCAGGAGGGGACCAGCGCAGTGGAGGGAGCTGTGAGCAGTGGTGAGGAAGGGGGGCCATCTCCCCCCTTCCCTCACCTTAGGGGGCTCTCCCTCCCTTGCTGTCCCCTCCAGAAGTAATGTCCGGGTGGCTGGCAGCGGCGGGCGGAACTTACCTCAGTCTCGTCGCAGCGAGCAATGGATTTGCCGCTACTCTGGTCTGGTCCAGAGCAGCGGCTGCGGCACCCGACTACCCTTTCTTTTCCCCAGGGGTGCTTCTCCTAAGCAGCCAATGGCCTGGACAATACCTCCTCAACTCACAACAACCCCCTTCCTTTCCCCAGAAAGCATGCCTTTAAAAAAAAAAAAAACACACACACACACACATACATACTTTGACACAAATACACACACACACTTTGAGACACACTGTAGGTACACAAGCTCTGGCACACAAATTGTGGACACAAAGACACGCACGCTCACACTGTGGGTACACACACACACACACACACACACACACACACACACACACACACACACACACACACACACACACACACACACACACACACACACACACACACACACACACACACACACACACACACACACACACACACACAGGCACACACACACAGGCACACAGGCACACACATACACACAAACACTTTGGTACACCCACACACTGTGGACACACACACTCTGGCACACACACACTGTGGACACACACACTCTGGCACACACTGTGGGGACACAAAACACACTGTACACACACTGTACACACACACACACACACACACACACACACACACACACACACACACACACACACACACACACATATACTCTGGCACACACCACAATGTACAATGCCCCCTCCCCCCTCTCTAACCTCCGGACAATCCAACAGCCCAAAGAAGAAGAAAAAATACTTTACCAGCGCAGGCAGCCTTTGAAGTTTCCTCTTGAGGTAGGGGGACATCCCACACTCTCTCTCCAGCTGGAGCTGTAGCAGCGCGAAACAGCTGAAGCCTGCTCCCTGTCACGCCTCTCCGAAGATATAGCTCATGCTTGAGCGGCTACACTCTACCTAGAGAGCCCCGACGGAAGTTTACGCACACCGCCCCTTCCCCCTGACTGTCACAGGGGTTGTAATGCCGATAGAGTCGGAGAGATGTAGAGCAGAGTGGGGTGGCATCGCAGTTAAGAAAAGCGGGCACGATGTAGCATCCGATGCACAGCAGGGCCGGATGTGGAGCGGGGGCGGCAGCGCTGTCCCAAAAAAAACCACGCAGCTCAGCTGGGCGCCCTTGGGGACCTAGCGCCCCGGGGCACGTGTCCTACCCCGACCCCCCCCTAGCTCCGCGCCTGCCATATTGTTATTGTATATTTCCATAGCACTGACATCTTCTGCAGCAAATTACAGAGTACATAGTCAATTCACTGACTGTCCTCAGAGGAGCTCAAAATCTTATCCTATCATAGTCATAGTTAGGCCAGTTTTGTGGCGAGCCAATTAACTTAATATTTTTAGGGATGTAGGAGGAAAACACAATTGACACAGCATACCATGCGCTATAATCAAACACATGTACAGGCCTCATTTAGATGTGTAAGTTTAGGGGGGGAGGGGGGGGGGAGGCTGGTGATAGCTGGCCTTGGGTGTTAAAAGTAGAAATCCGGCCCTGATCTCTGCTATATGTATAGTATGTAGGATATCCTTTTTTATTAGGAGAGGGGGCTTCATATAAAGTTTCCCGTTGATGTCCACTGTCAGTGAATTTCTAACTGCTGCTGAGTTCATGAATAGAGATGTGGCGAACATCTCTAAATCCATGGGCCTCTTACTACTTTCGGGTCGCAATGACCCGGAGTAGTACACCTGCGCTGCCCGGCGGAGCGCATCCTAGATCGCGTCATGAACGACGTCATGCTCATGCGCAGAGAGTGCCCGGCAACAGGAGCGTGATCTAGGACGCGCTCCGCCGGGCAGCGCAGGCGTACTACTCCGGGTCATTGCGACCCGGAAGTAGTAAGAGGCCCAGAGAGGTTCGCCAGGCGAACGGTTCGGCCCATCACTGTTCATGAACATTTGGCCCTGCTCTTAACCTGTCATTACCACGCCCACTTTCCAGTGCACGGACAAGCCATTTTTTTGCTGCTACGTGTGCCGCAGGTCAGCTACCCCTGCAGTGGATCTAGCACTTGCATAGCACCCGCAAAAAAAAACCATCTTGGAAGCCATCCCTGTTTACAATCCACTGTCCTGTCTTCTCACTGCACCTTCTGCCTCCTAGCTTACTCACCCTCTGTGCTAGGTTCCAGCCAGGTGGTCTAGATTGCACACATGCGCAGTAGTGAGCGGCTTTCCGAAAGAGACCTTTCATGGAATCCCCCCCTTCAAAATCCTGGGTTTGCCCCTGATACTAGTACATAACTGCCCAGAAAGCTCATGGTGAACCAGAACTCCTAGGGATGTGTAAGGGGCTAAGAAGGACCAAAAAGCCCTCTAAAATGCTATGCTAAACAAGTTACCTTCTGAAAAACAGACGGTATTTGCGATAATTCAGGTTGGAGTGAGCTCTGAGGTGCCCTACAGTGCATCGCTGCTGAATATACAAATCATCCTTTGTTGTCCCTGTAAGCTAAACACAACTCTGTACACCTTTGTGGCTCTGTACACTTAACAAGCTGACACATCAGCGCATTCCAGCGATTCTGGAGGTGTGTTTCGCTTTTAGGGACAACAAATGATGATTTGCATATTGAGCAGTGATGCATTGTGGGAGAAATCATATTTTTACTCTAACCTGAATAGTTACCAATTCCTTCTGTTTTAAAAAGGCAAACTTTTGTTATACTGGTGCATGTTAGCCTAACAATAGGAAAAGTGAATGTGAACTTAGACACGACTATCATATATCTCTGCACAATGATGTCAAGCTTTGTGCCATTCTGAGCCTTCCAACCTGAATGATATATATAAATAAATAAATAGCCACAGATCTCTGCACCTAAAATTAAGCAAACAATTTTATTACTGCCAAGGATGTATGATTTTCAACCCACCAAAACTCCCCCTTAAAAACCACCCCAGCTTAGAATAGAACTCGCTACCCAAATGTCTGTCCCATGCAAATATACACTATGGAGTCAGCTCCCACAATTTTTATCTGTACAATGTACTTTCAAATGTATTAATTTAAAATGACCTCACCGGGACGTTAAGGTAATTATTTCAATGTGAATTATTTGGAGCTTAACCTGCTGGCTTCATTTGATACATATAAAATATTTGTAATATTCAAAATGTTTCACATATGCCGGGTATATAAGCAAATTAGCGCATGTCCACAACTAAGCCTTAAAGTGAATATATGTGAGTAATGAGATTGTCAGTTACACATATCAGATTATATGACCAATTTAACACTAAGAATGAGGGCACTTTATCATTAGATTTATATTTTCAATTTATGAATAATGCAAGTGGTATGCAAATGTATGAATAGTGCAAATTGCATGCTAACTTATGTTTTTGCATGATTACTTGGATTGTATCTTAATTCAACACTTGGGGCCTGATTCACAAAGCAGTGCTAACAGTTAGCACGCTGGTGAAAAGCCCTTTATCACGCCTAAACTCAGTTTAAGCGTGATAAGTTTAGGCGTGATAAGTTTAGATCGCGCGCAAAGTCCCGCACGCAAAGCAGCGCCATTAAACTCTATGCAAAGTGCACCAGACTTTGCTAGCGCAAAACTTTTGATCAGCTGTTCACTGCGGTGCTAACCCAGTTGGTGCTTAAACTTATCACACCTAAACTTATCACGCCTAAACTTATAACGCCTAAACTTATAACGCCTAAACTGAGTTTAGGCGTGATAAAGGGCTTTTCATCAGCGTGCTAACTGTTAGCACCGCTTTGTGAATCAGGCCCCAACAGTTAGCACGCTGGTGAAAAGCCCTTTATCACGCCTAAACTCAGTTTAGGCGTGATAAGTTTAGGCGTGATAAGTTTAAGCACCAACTGGGTTAGCACCGCAGTGCACAGCTGATCAAAAGTTTTGCGCTAGCAAAGTCTGGTGCACTTCGCATAGAGTTTAATGGCGCTGCTTTGCGTGCGGGACTTTGCACGCGATCTAAACTTATCACGCCTAAACTGGCTTTTCACGAGCGTGGTGCAATGGTTATCACGCCTAAAGTCTCTAACTGGGTTAGCACCGCTTTGTGAATCGAGCCCTAAGAATGGGGGCACTTTAATATTAGATATATATTTGCAATATATGAATAATGCAAGTTGTATGCACCAGGGTAGCGACAGCAATGGGGCCCAGGCGGCATCACTAGAGAGGGAAAGACATATGGGTGGACGGAGGGTAAGCTATGAAGAGTAGGGGCACACTGTGAATGGTGGAGGGGTGTGAAGTGAGGGAGTGAGGGTTGTAAGTGACATGGGGTTGTGTGTAAGGGCTCTTTTCCACTATCAGCGGTTTGCAGTCCGATTCCGATTGCTTGTGGATCACCGTCCTGCTGCATTTTTTGTGCCATTGAGCTCCTATACTTTGTTAAGTAGCAATCTCACCACTATGCGCTTTTTCCGGGATTAGGCAATTTAAAATGTTTTCCCTCACGTTTTTTTCCCAGACACAAATTGCAAATGTACCACAACCTTGCCATACACCCGACGGATTGCGGCGGAACTGTGGCAGTGGAAAATACCAAGAAACGCAATTGCATCACAGTGATTTGCTATCACTTAGTGGAAAAGGGGCCTAAGGAATGTGGATGTTAGATACTTATAGTATAAGGGAGAGGGAGGATGGATTTCTTTGGGACTGCTCCAAATATCATTGTCTGCTCCTGTGTCCCCTGCTTACATAATCCCAGGTTATTGGCTTCTCTCTCTCCCTCTTTATTGCTACCGATAGTGGGCTACGCTAAGGGCTGTGTCTCACTGACAGTGCTGTGCACTGAAGACGTCACCTGGCTCCACCCCCTCTCACCTCTTCACTTTTTGTGCAAACCAGTGCGCAGTTGAATGTGGAAGCATCCCTGTGATAATCATTACAATCAATTCAGGAGCCTATAGGCACATAAGCTGTGGTGCCCTAAACCACAGCTCCCTCCGTATTGGTTGCCTGATGTGTCCAAGTATTAGGTAGCCCTCCCACAGTATTGGTAGGCAGATGTGTCCCAGTATTAGCTATTCCCCTCAGTTTTGGTATTCAGGTGTATCTCAGTATTAGGTAGCCCCCTCTGTATTGGTTGCCAGGTGTGTCCCAGTATTAGGTAGCCCCCTTCAGTATTTGCAGCCAGGTGTGTTTTAGTATTAGGTAGCCCTCTCAGTGTTGGTAGCCATGTGTGCCCCTGCATTAGGTAGCCTACCTCAATATTGGTAGTCAGATGTGTCCTAGTATTAGGTAGCCCCCTCTGCATTGGTTGCCAGGTGTTTCCCAGTATTAGGTTGCCACTAAGTATTTGTAGTCAAGTGTGTCCCAGTATCAGATGGGCCCCTCAGTATTGGTAGCCACATGTGCCCCAGTATTTGGTAGCCTCCCCCCCTAGTAATGGTGTCCAGGTGTGTCCCAGTATTAGGTAGCCCCCCTCACTATTGGTTGCCAGATGTGTCCCAGTATTAGATAACCCCCCCCCCAGTACTGGTAGCCAGATGTGTCCCTGATTTAGGTAGCCCCCCTCAGTATTAGTGTCCCAGTATTAGGTACATTGAAATTCAAAAAGTTTCCCAAAATAGATGTGATCTAAAGTTGAAGAATAGTATTTAATGGCATTCATGCATTCATTTAGAAAAATGACTTGACCAGTTATTATTTATGTTATATAGATTTTACATCTCTGCAGCAACTGCTGTCTCCTATCCTCACACTAACCTGTAATTCAGGTTGGAGTGAGCTCTGAGGTGCCCTACAGTGCATCTGCAGCAACTGCTGTCTCATATCCTCACACTAACCTGCACCACTCCATATGCCTAACACCACTATCCTCCCTCTCCATGCCTAACACTATCCTCTCTTTACATACCTAACACTATCTTCCCTCTCCATACCTAACACTATTCTTCCTCTCCATGCCTAACACTATCCTCCCTCTCCATGCCTAATTGCCTAATACTATCCTCCCTCTCCATGCCTAATACTATCCTCTCTCTCCATGCCTCCCTCTCCATGCCTAATACTATCCTCTCTCTCCATGCCTAACACTATCCTCGCTCTTCATGCCTAACACTATCCTCCCTCTCTATGCCAACCCCCCCCCCCCCCCCCCCCAGCCTAACTGTAGCCTCCTTGCCCACTCCTAACTCTAACTTTGACTCCCCCACCCCTTCCAAAGCTTAACACTAACCTCCACCCCCCCTAACTTTTCGACAATCCGTATCCCTCTGGGATATTATAGCCAAAACCCAATCCTAACCCCTCACATTAACCTACCTATCCTACCACTGTCTGAGTTTAACTACAGTGTAGCCAAACTCTTTACCAATCTTTTTGATCATATCCACCACTCCATGTGCTCAGCTATGTCACAGGAAAGCTCTGTGCCAGTAGTTGAGACACCACCCCAATATATTTATCAGACCGCGCTTGGCTACTTTGTGATAGCTGATAGCTGGTGTGGTACCCACACCAAAAACATCCACCCGACTGATGCCCCCATACCAACAAATTTGCATTGCAGTCTATAGAAGCATCAGATTAATCCATGACCCAGATTAAGACAGAGTTGCAGTACACATATGGATGATCATGGCAATATGCATATGTAGTGAATAAGATGCTAATTATTGTGAGCTGATGCAAATTTAATGCTGGTTTTAAAGTGGCTGGATAGTGTACTGGTTAAAGGCTCTGCCTCTGACACAGGAGACCACGGTTTGAATCATGGCTCAGTAAGCCAGCAACTTTTCAGTAGGAAACCTTGGGCAAGACTCTCTAACATTAGTACTGCCTATAGAGTGCGTCCTAGTGGCTGCAGCTCTGGCGCTTTGACTCCTGTGTCTTTTATGGAAATTTACGCTGCTTGGAATTGGACAAGTTAAAATGCTCAGCTACTGAATTAATTGGTCTAATTCCAAGCTTCATAAATTCACATAAAATCTGCATCAACTCACATTTCTTAGCATATCGCTGACAATCTCTAGCAGTCATACATTTCTCTACTTGCTGAGACAGCTTATGCAGATCAGTTGTGCTGGCAGATCCAACAATAATAGTAATTAATTGTGACGCGTAGCATAAGTCACAGGCATTTCAGGAAGAAGAAAATTATGTATACTAAAGTTCAAGTAGAGTAAAAGCTACACAGAAGTGCTGCATTGTTTTATTCTACTAGTAGCTGTTGTAGCCATGTGGATTCCATCATCATAAATATTCTGATACAGGACAATGAACTGAACCACCCGTGCCAGTGAAGAAAACACACACATTTTTTTCTGTGCACACATTTGTTTGCATTTAAAAACAGAATAGAATTTTGGCTTTTATAATGGCTGCGATATGCGTCAAAGAGGGTAAATTTCAGTGCCCGAAGGCGGCCGAATAGCGGCAAACATGCTATATTTTGGTGCCCGATAGAATCACTGGCGTGTAGATATTCAAATTGTGGCACTGCATAGCGGGCGCCTAAAAAGCATGTTTGGCGCTAATCTGGGGCCTCTGGGCGCCGAAATTTACTTTCTTTGCCACAAATGGCAGCCATTATAATTTTTTATTTATTGTATTTATAAAGCGCCAACATATTACGCAGCGCTAGACAATAGTTTAGGTTACAGACAATATTTAGGGGTGACATAGCAAAATGACAATACTTGAATACGAGAAAGACCAGATCATGCAGCACAGTATAAGTACAAGGTAATGCTTAGTCACTGGATGGGAGCATGAAGATTAGGCAAGTTAGGTTCACTCAGATGCATAGCATGGGTTCACAGCAATGGAGGCGCATGATCAGGTAGGACACAAAAGGAGGACTCTGCCCAAAGGCTTACAATCTAGAAGGAGAGGTAGGGACACGAAAGGTAGGGGACCAGAGTTCAGCTGTGGGTTTAGAGCACTTGTGAGGGGTAGTAGGCCAGAGTGAAAAGGTGAGTTTTGAGGGCCTTCTTGAAGATGTTGAAGGAGGGGGCTGCCCTAATGGGTGGAGGTAGGGAGTTCCATAGTGTTGGAGCAGCACTTGAGAAGTCCTGGAGGCGTGCATGGGACTGGGTGATGCGGGGGGCAGTTAGGCGAAGTTCATTGGAAGAGCGGAGTGAGCGGCTAGGTGTGTACCTCTGAGTAAGATCGGAAATGTAGGTTGGACAGGTTTTGTGTACAGATTTGTAGGTCAGACACAGTATCTTGAATCTGATTCTGGACTGGATAGGAAGCCAGTGGAGGGATTCAAGGAGGGGATCCGACGTGGTGGAGCGATGGGAGCAGTGGATAATTCTTGCTGCCGCATTCATGATAGACTGCAGTGGGGAATGTTTGGGTCATAGGAAGACCAGACAGAAGGGCATTGCAGTAGTCAAGGCGGGAAATTATGAGGGCATGGATGAGGAGTTTGGTGGTGGCAGAGGTCAGGAAAGGTGGAAGTTGCGGGACTTTGTGAGGTTTTGGATGTGGGGAGTGAAGGAGAGTGCGGAGTCCAGAGATACACCCAGACAGCGGGCTTGAGAGGTAGGGCGAGTGGTAGTGTGGTTAACAGTGACAAGCACATCTGGGAGGTTCATGGATGGCCGGGGTGGGAAGATCATAAATTCCATTTTGTCTAGATTTGGTTTCAGGAACCTAGTGGACATCCAGGAGGAGATTGCTAATAGACAGGAGGAGACCTTGTCCATGGTAGTGGTGGATATGTCAGGGGTGTGGAGGTAGATCTGGGTATCATCTGCATACAGATGATAGTTAAAACCCATGGAGGAGATAACCTTGCCCATAGAGGATTTGTATAGGGTGAACAGTAGGGGGCCAAGGACCGAACCTTGGGGGACTCCCACCGAGAGGTGGTTGGGGGTGGACGAGGACTTATTGAAGGCGGTCGTGAAGGAGCGGTTGTAGAGGTAGGATGAAAGCCAGGTCAGGGCGAGATCGGGAATGCCCATGGGCTGGAGGGACTGGAGGAGTAGGGGATGATCTACTGTGTCAAAAGCTGCTGAAAGGTCAAGGAGGAGGAGAATGGAGTATTATAAAAGCTATGATTTGCGGCAAAGAAGGTAAAATTTAGTTCCCAACAGCAGGCACCGTCCTGCACCCAAATTTCCATTCTTTGCCGCAAAGTGCAACTTTTATAATAGGCCCCTATGGCAACGCCATTTTTTCCATATGGGCTTTTGTGACCATGATTCTAGAAGATGACAGGAGATTAGGGCAAGTCCCTTTTAGACACTATGAGCCTGATTCACAATGCGGTGCAAACTTTTTCGCGGACTTTTGCGCGCGTAAAGTGCCGCGAATCGCTGCAAATTTCGCGCGCAAAAGTCGGCGATCGCGCGAATCGCGGCACTTTGCGCGCGCAAAAGTCCGCGAAAAAGTTAGCACCGCTTTGTGAATCAGGCCCTATATAGAATAGGAGATTCCCTGAATGAGCATTTGGTCAATATAGTTAAAGCTTTTTACATGTTGCCTCACTTTTTCTCTTCTAGATCTTCGAACTTAATGTTTGATTAGTTATATCATGTCTTGTTTGGCTGAAAATAATTTAGTATAAAATTGTGGACTTATTGCTGAACCTCTTAGGAAGCAGTAATTGGGCTGAAAAACATGTCAGGCATTTACTATGTAACGCACTATTATTATGTCAGAAAAGACAATTTTATGTGATGTATTTTAATGTTTTTGCATCAAATGAAGTGGAATGTGCAAAAAATGATAAATAGTTTTTACTCTTGGGATACATAGTGAAGTGATGTAATAGAAAATCCCTATTCTTATGCTGTCAGATGTACATTTTTTCCACCATCGCTATCTTCACCCCCACCAATTGCAACCATAAACGGTAGACAACACCCCAATAACCTCAACCACTAAGGCCCGCTGCTTGGGGGTTATACTTGACTCAGAGCTCTCCTTTAAACCTCACATTGCCTCATTAACCACCATCTGCTATTTCCAGCTCAAAAATATATTCCGTATCCGTCCCTTCCTCACACAAGAAGCCACCAAAATGCTTGTTCATGCCTTAATCATCTCCCGCCTAGACTACTGCAACACCCTGCTCTGGGGCCTACCAAAAAACAGGCTAGCACCTCTCCAATCCCTTCTAAATTCAGCGGCCCGCCTCATTCACCTTTCCACACGCTCTTCCGATGCAGCCCCACTGTGCCATTCTCTCCACTGGTTACCCATTACCCAGAGGATCCGGTTCAAACTCCTGACTCTAACATACAAAGCCCTCCACGAGTTGTCTCCTCCATACATCTCCTCACTAATCTCAAGATATTGTCCCTCCCGCAACCTTTGCTCCTCCCAAGAAATTCTCCTGGCCTCTAAGCTGATCACCTCCTCTCATGCTCGCATCCAGGACTTTACACGAGCATCACCCCTTATCTGGAACTCTCTTCCACAGCCTGTACGTCATGCTCCAAACCTGGACATCTTCAAACGCACTCTTAAAACACACATTTTCAGACAAGCTTATAACATTCTATAGCCCTTATTTACTTCTCTGTCACAATGTAATCAGAGGCAAAGAATCACTGCCTCATCCATCCTCCAGACCTCCCACAACCCATTAGATTGTAAGCTCGCAAGGGCAGGGTCATCCTCCTAATGTTTACTGTTCTTGTAACAATATTTGTGCTGCTTGGAACTCTGCTGTACATTTGTTAGTTGTATCTATGTTCCCCTTGTCGTCTTATTGTGCTTTGTAAAGCGCTGCGGAATATGTTGGCGCTATATAAATAAATAATAATAATAATAATAATAATAATAATACATCTTGAATGTGCCAATTCAAAAGCGCCATATAAACTAAATGGCATACAGCTGGGGACATCACACTTGGAGAAAAACTTGGGAGTATTAATTGATAAGTTGAGCAACTTTATCCAATGCCAAGCAGCGGCAGCTAAGGCAAATACAATTCTGGGATGCACAAAAGAAGAATTAAAATCGTGAGATGCTAGCAGTGGTGCTCATTAGAGATGGGCCGAACGGTTCGCCGGCGAACGGTTCCCGGCGAACTTCGGTGGTTCGCATTCGCCTCCCGCAGGCGAACGTTTCCGGAAGTTCGGTTCGCCCCACAATGCACTATGAGGGTCAACTTTGACCCTCTACATCACAGTCAGCAGGCCCAGTGTAGCCAATTAGGCTACACTAGCCCCTGGAGCCCCACCCCCTTATATAAGGCAGGCAGCGGCGGCCATTACGGCCACTCGTGTGCCTGCATTAGAGAGAGTAGGGCGAGCTGCTGTCTGTCTCTCATAGGGAAAGATTAGTTAGGCTTAGCTTTTCCTGGCTGCATACCTGTTCAGTGATCCTGCCACTGCATACCTGTTCTGTGAACCCACCCACCACTGCATACCTGTTCAGTGATCCTGCCACTGCATTCCTGTTCTGTGAACCCACCCACCACTGCATACCTGTTCAGTGATCCTGCCACTGCATACCTGTTCTGTGAACCCACCACTGCATACCTGTTCTGTGATCCTGCCACTGCATACCTGTTCTGTGAACCCACCCACCACTGCATACCTGTTCAGTGATCCTGCCACTGCATACCTGTTCTGTGAACCCACCACTGCATACCTGTTCTGTGAACCCACCCACCACTGCATACCTGTTCAGTGATCCTGCCACTGCATACCTGTTCTGTGAACCCACCACTGCATACCTGTTCTGTGAACCCACCCACCACTGCATACCTGTTCAGTGATCCTGCCACTGCATACCTGTTCTGTGAACCCACCCACCACTGCATACCTGTTCTGTGAACCCACCACTGCATACCTGTTCTGTGAACCCACCACTGCATACCTGTTCTGTTCAGTGGACCCGCCACTGCATACCTGTTCTGTTCAGTGGACCCGCCACTGTATACCTGTTTAGTGAACCCGCCACTGCATACCTGTTCTGTTCAGTAAACAGTTTGGTGTGTCAGTGTGAAGCAGTACCTTAATTACACTACCTGATTGATGTATACACATGCAAGATGTTTTAAAGCACTTTAGGCCTGTCATTTAGCATTCAATATGATTTCTGTCCTTAAAACGCTGCTTTGCGTCAAATCCAGATTTTTCCTGGGGACTTTTGGCGTATATCCCACTCCGCCATGCCCCCCTCCAGGTGTTAGACCCCTTGAAACATCTTTTCCATCACTTTTGTGGACAGCATAATTATTTTTTTTTTCAAAGTTCGCATCCCCATTGAAGTCTATTGCGGTTCGCGAACTTTAACGCGAACCGAACCTTCCGCGGAAGTTCGCGAACCTAAAATCGGAGGTTCGGCCCAACTCTAGTGCTCATCCGGATGGATTCCGGATACCTGAACTACCCGGATGACCCAAACTTTTTCTGCTATCCGACCTCGGATACGGATTCCGGATAGCTGGCTAAATCCGGAATCCGGATTTGCATGCGGTATCCGGAAAGAAATTCGGATATGTAGTTCGGGTACCCGGATCCGGATATGGTAACCACGCAGATGATGTCATTGAGCCAATCAGAGGGCTCCCAGCCAAAGCCCTAGAAACCAATTACAGAGGGGAACCCTGGCCAGCCCCTCCTGTATATAAGGCAGGCGCCATGATGAGAATCTCGACCTTGCTTGTGACTGCTCACTGAGAGACATCTCCAGTGCTGTTGGCTAAGCAAGTGCTGTATACTGTGATACAACCTAGCATTTTTGCACATAAACACCTGTACTATACCACTATTTTATTGTCTTTTAGTTAGCTAGCTTGTGTAATGTTGTGATTTCAGTCAGTGACAGTCAGACTTTGTGCTGCAGCAGCTGCTAGTTAGGTCCTGTGTGTGCGCAAGGCCAGGCCTGCTATTAGCCTTCGCTACAGTATAGGTTAGGGATTACTGTGTTATTGTGTAGTTAGTTATTATTAATATTATTATTATTATTATTATTTATTGTATTTATATAGCGCCAACATATTACGCAGCGCTGCACAATAGATAAAGGGGTTAACATACAAGGTAGGACATACAGGAAACTCACAACAAAACAAGATCATGCAAATGATTTGATAATACAGTGTCATAGGTCAAAATAGAGACTGTTCTAGTCCACAAGAGGGGTGATTGTCAGTAAGATTGCATAATCAAGCTGGAAACACTAAGGGAGATGGCCCTGCCAGAGGCTTACAATCTAAATGGTGGGGGTGGAGACAATAGGTGTATCTGTTGAGAGGGTGTCTAACAGAACATATTATGGTGCTGGTGTAGGGGGGTATGCGAGCATGAAAGGGTGAGTCTTGAGAGCTTGTGTGAAGGTATTAAAGGTGGGGGCGAGTCTGGTGGCTGGAGGGAGCGAGTTCCAGAGAGCAGCTTATTGCGGGTGGACCTGGCATTCCAGAGGCCACAGAAAACGCGGAGCGAATGCCTAGGGGTAGGATAGATAGGAATAAGGTTATGCCGAGGGGGTGTGTGGGTAGAGTTTGGGGGGGGGGGGGGGAGGGAAGGGAGGTGCATGGGGGTTGAGGGCCAAAAGGGAGTCTAAGGACAAAAGGGGAGAGGGTGCGGGGAAACAGAAGGGGGACAAGGTGTAGAAGGAGGTGGAGGTAGAGCATGTGGTGATGGGGGAGAGCGAGATTGGGAGGGAGATAGCTTGGAAATGGTGGAGGGGTAAGGGAGTGAATAGGAGGGAACATTTTGTACTGATGGGATAAGGTAGGATGGGGTGTGGAGAGTGGAAGCATAGACAGGGGGACAGCAGTTAGACCAGGATGAGATAAATGTCACCAATGATGTGGCTGAAGGGGTTCAGCAAAGTTGCATCAGTAATCAATCTGGTAAGGAGCAGTCCACAGGAGATCAGCAGTGAAGTTGGCAGAACATCAATGATGGCACTACTAGTTAGTTGTTAAAGAGTAATACTGTGTTAGTTGTATTATTAATTACTACAGATTACTGCAGTGCTGCTGTGCTGAGTCAGTGTGACAGATAGACAATTAGTGTGCCCTGTTTTGTACTCTGCTGTCTGTCACTCCGTTAGGTGAAGTTATATTACTGTGCTGCTATCCACCGCTGATTTTCTTTAAAGTACAAGTAGAGCACCCCGATTTTAATGAAGTACAAGTACCCCACATCATCTGGTGACATCATCACATATAAGTTGTACTATGTCTGCTGGCACTGGCAGCCGGGGGAGGGGCAGCAAGGCCAAGAGGAGAGGGAGCAGCATTTCCACCACCATCCACAGTTCTGCCACGTCAGTGTCCATTCCGCCACTGGCCGTCAAGCTCTTAGGGGGAGTCACGCTGCAGAGGCGCAGCAGCGTGTAGCGGCCATTTTCCAGCTGATGGTGGATGAGCAGGCCACTACCAGCTCTAAAACAGAGACCTCCACCCCCACCAGCACTCCTGTTCGCAGGAGCAGCAGCAGCCGCCCAGCAGTTCCTGGGGACTCAGTCATCATGTCGACCCCAGTGGGCAGCCTACCCTCAGTGAGAGCGCTTTTCACTCCAGGCACCACGATCACAATCGGCAGGGCTGTTACCAGCAGCGAGTTTGAGGAGGATATTCTGGGCGCATTGGGCTATGTGGAGGAGTCACAGATGCAGACGGTGGTTGTTGGGGGGGGGGGGGGGGGGGAGGGGTGTCCTTGCATGTGGCAGCAGAAGAAGAGTTTGGGAGGGTCATCATCCCAGCAGCAGTTGTTTGAGGAGGGGAGTATGATGTTGATGATGAGATGGACCGTGACTACCATCCACAGGATGGAAATGTCAGCTCTGACTCTGAGGAGGAGGATGCGTCAGTGGGTTTGGCACAGAGGATCAGCATTGCAGACTGTGGCAGGAGCAGCAGTGGACGTGGAATGCGGGACCCACAGCCTGCTGCTTCATCTTCTGCCACTACCACCAGCCGCACCACTCAACCCCCAACCGCCACAGGGAGAAAAGCAGCAGCATCCCATTCAGGCCGCAGTGGAATCTTCACGTCCCCAATCTGGCAGTTCTTCACTCTGCCCACAGTGGAAAGCAAGTTTGCCACATGCAATGTGTGCAAACTAAAGCTGGGCAGAGGTTGTGACCCCTCCAAGTATGACACCTCCAGTTTCATTACGCATCTGTCCAAAAAACATTTTGTTGAGCATGAGGAGTTCAAGAGGCTGAAGGAAGCTGGCGCTGGCAGTGGTCAGACTCGGAGCAGCACCAGAACCTCCTCTGCCACTCCTGCCGACACTGAGGCCTGTTCAGGCAGCCGGTCCTCAGTGGCCTCCTCTGCTCCCTCCTTGCTTCCCGTGCAAGGAAAAAATGCCGCCAGACCCTGTTGGGCGAGTCTTTCCTTGTTGTTGGCAAGAGGGAGACATGAAGTGGCTGGGAGTCACTATGCCTGCCTTACCACCCTTTACCACCACAACCTCCTGGCTCCTCCTGATTGTTAAAGCGGACCCAAACCAAACATTTTTTTAATTAAAAAAATTTAGTTGCACCACTCTGACTCATACAAAGATAAATAAACACTCCTTCAAACCTATGATCATGTCAGTGCATGCTTTTCACCCTTCTCTCCATTAGTAATTCCTCCATTGCCGGACACCATCTACTCCACCAGTTTGCCGGAAAAATCCCGGCAATTTGAAAGGAAGGGAGGGGTTCCTCCAATAAATGTAAAATATTTTATATTTGTCATCATGCAGCTGAAAAAAGGCTGCTATTTATTATTATAATTTAGAAAATAGATTTTATTTCTGAAATCTTGTATTTTTAATTTGGGTCCACTTTAACTATTACTAACTAAGCCTGGTTCACAATTTTTTTACAGCCGCGGTACCAACGCTACGTGCCATGGTACAATCTCCGGCATGCTCCTAGCACACGTTACACCTGCTGCTGCTGCTGCATTGCCCTGCTCCTGCTGCCTGTGCTGCTCCCACCGCCAGGGTGCCACAGGCCACTGCTGCTGCTACCTATTCTGCCCAAAACACAACTGCTGTGTAATTTTTGTGGAGATGTCTGGGCTGAAAACTGTGATGTCCCAGTTGTGCGTTGGACTTTGGACACAATGTGGGCTGCACGACCATTGTCTGTAACCTCCTGATGTTAATTTACAGCCATTTTTTTTTGTATTATAACTCCTCACATAAACAATTACTGTTTTTCTTTAACAAAAAACATGATGCTTCATGCATCATTTACTATAAATGACGTTTTAGAAGCAATTTAAGGGCCACTTCTGGTTTTCAATCCGGATACCCGGATTTACCCAGATAATGGGTTCGGATATCCGGATCTATTCGGATTTCCCAACGGTTCAAATTTGTATATCCGGATTTATCCAGAGAGTTTACTGTCCGGATCTGAATCAACCCGGATATCAAAAAAAAGGTATCCGAGCAACACTAGATTCTAGTATACTACTCCCTCTGTATAAATGCTTTCTGAGGAAACACCTGGAGTATGGAATACACTTTTGGACACTACACCACAGGAAGGATATTTTCTATCAGTGTAATAAAACTCTGAACTTGCATTGAACCATATGTTCTGTATTTCTGCTTGCCTCCACTCCGGGTGAACGATGAGATTGCCCCGCCTGCCTAGGGAACAGGAAGCACAAGATACAATTTAAATAGCCACATCCTCAAACCTATCCTTAGTGCTTTCCTGTCCCCTGGACAGACAGGATACAATCTCTGGGTCTCCCGGGGTCCAAGGGTAAGGCCAGCCTGTCCCTGCCTGCCTGCAAGAGTTCCTAGACTGGGACTCCGCATCACGATCCTCAGCATTGAGGTGGTCTGGGCAGGTGATGGCTGGTTCAGCTGAGACCTTGCAAGTGCATATGCACCGCTGCAGGTCTCGGTACTTCCACCACATCCGGCCATAGACTTGAGCGCAGAGCGGTGGGCAGCGCTCTACACTGGAGGCTCTGGCGGAAGTCCTCACTCATGGCTACCCGCAACTTCCGCCACCGGGGATGCGGACTCCATGCCTCGTGGGAGCGCCGCAAGCGTTTATTTAAAACGCATAGATGCGAAGGCACAGTGGCTGGTGCAAGCTTTTTGCCTTTGCCATCCGCATTGGAGGATACCTCTCAGGGCAGGGACACTGTGACGCCTACTAACAGCGACTAGGTAAGGTCTTTTTTGTCAGTAATTATAGGGCAAAGCTTTTCTATTGTGGATGTACTCTAACACTTTGGGCTTGTTTCTGTTTTGCAGAACCCCCACACCATTTAAAGCCACTAAGGGATGTGGCATATGCCAGAAAAAGCTTGCTCCTTCCTATCCCCAACCCCTGTGCAATGCCTGTATACTGCAAGTAGTAAAACTTGAAAGTGGTGACATGTTTAATGATATGTTATATACATTTCAGGAGCAATTAACAGAAAAGTTTTTGGCTGCAAAGGCAGCTCCTGCCTTGCCTACTACTCCTGAAGTTGTCCGTCCAACAGTGGATCCAGACTCTCCTATATTTGGGGCACAGAGGGTTGTGGATTCCTCCTCGGAGGAAATAGAGCATGTGGGGGAATCTTCCGCTCTGGAAGAGGAGACACCCAGTAACTCTAATAGGGGAAAATTTAAACTGTTACCTGATTAGTCTAGTGAATTGTTAGAGTACATCTGTACGGCTTTGAATATTCCTATTGATAAGCCTAAACCTGCTTCTATTGAGGATGATATGTATTCAGAACAGATTGTTCAGAAACAGGTTTATTTTTCCAGTGCATAAAACAATGGTTGATTTAATTGTGGATGAATGGAAAGAACCTGACAGGAGGTTGTTTGTCTCAAAATCCATTAAAAGGCGATATCATTTTAATGAAAAATATATTATCAAATGGTCTAAATGTCCAAAAATGTTTGCTGCTATTTCAAAATTATCCAAGGACTCAGCTATCCCCTTTGAGGATACTGGATTATTAACCACTTGAGGACCACAGTCTTTTCGCCCCTTAAGGACCAGAGCCTTTTTCTCCATTCAGACCGCTGCAGCTTTCACGGTTTATTGCTCGGTCATACAACCTACCACCTAAAGGAATTTTACCTCCTTTTCTTGTCACTAATAGAGCTTTCTTTTGCTGCTATTTGATTGCTGCTGTGAGTTTTAGTTTTTATTATATTCATCAAAAAAGACATGAATTTTGGCAAAAAAATGACTTTTTTAACTTGCTGTGCTGACATTTTTCAAATAAAGTAAAATTTCCTATACATTTGAGCGCGAAAGTTATTCTGCTACATGTCTTTGATAAAAAAAAAACCATTCAGTGTATATTTATTGGATTGGGTAAAAGTTATAGCGTTTACAAACTATGGTGCCAAAAGTGAATTTTCCCATTTTCAAGCATCTCTGACTTTTCTGCGCCCCTGTCAGGTTTAATGAGGAGCTAAAATTCCAGGATAGTACAAATACCCCCCAAATGACCCCATTTTGGAAAGAAGACATCCCAAAGTATTCAGTGAGAGGCATGGTGAGTTCATAGAAGATTTTATTTTTTGTCACAAGTTAGCGGAAAATGACACTTTCTGACAAAAAAAAGAAAAAAAAAAGTTTCCATTTCTTCTAACTTGCGACAAAAAAAAATGAAATCTGCCACAGACTCACTATGCTCCTCTCTGAATACCTTGAAGTGTCTACTTTCCAAAATGGGGTCATTTGTTGGGTGTGTTCACTGTCCTGGCATTTTGGGGGGTGCCTAATTGTAAGCACCCCTGTAAAGCCTAAAGATGCTCATTGGACTTTTGGCCCCTTAGCGCAGTTAGGCTGCAAAAAAGTGCAACACATGTGGTATTGCCGTACTCAGGAGAAGTAGTATAATGTGTTTTGGGGTGTATTTTTACACATACCCATGCTGGGTGGGAGAAATATCTCCGTAAATGACAATTGTTTAATTTTTTTTACACACAATTGTCTATTTATAGAGATATTTCTCCCACTCAGCATGGGTATGTGGAAAAATACACCCCAAAACACATTATACTACTTCTCCTGAGTACGGCGATACCACATGTGTGGCACTTTTTTGCACCCTAACTGCGCTAAGGGGCCCAAAGTTCAATGAGTACCTTTAGGATTTCACAGGTCATTTTGAGAAATTTCGTTTCAAGACTACTCCTCACGGTTTAGGGCCCCTAAAATGCCAGGACAGTATAGGAACCCTAAAAATTACCCCATTTTAGAAAGAAGACACCCCAAGGTATTCCGTTAGGAGGATGGTGAGTTCATAGAAGATTTTTTTTTTTTGTCACAAGTTAGCGGAAATTGATTTTAATTTTTTTTTTCACAAAGTGTCATTTTCCGCTAACTTGTGACAAAAAATAAAATCTTCTATGAACTCACCATACTCCTAACGGAATACCTTGGGGTGTCTTCTTTCTAAAATGGGGTCATTTGTGGGGTTCCTATACTGCCCTGGCATTTTAGGGGCCCTAAACCGTGAGGAGTAGTCTTGAAACCAAATGTCGCAAAATGACCTGTGAAATCCTTAAGGTACTCATTGGACTTTGGGCCTCTTAGCGCACTTAGGGTGCAAAAAAGTGCCACACATGTGGTACCGCCGTACTCAGGAGAAGTAGTATAATGTGTTTTGGGGTGTATTTTTACACATACCCATGCTGGGTGGGAGAAATATCTCTGTAAATGACAATTGTTTGATTTTTTTTACACACAATTGTCCATTTACAGAGAGATTTCTCCCACCCAGCATGGGTATGTGTAAAAATACACCCCAAAACACAATATACTACTTCTTCTGAGTACGGCGATACTACATGTGTGACACTTTTTTGCAACCTAGGTGCGCTAAGGGGCCTAACGTCCTATCCACAGGTCATTTTGAGGCATTTGGATTCTAGACTACTGCTCACGGTTTAGGGCCCCTAAAATGCCAGGGCAGTATAGGAACCCCACAAGTGACCCCATTTTAGAAAGAAGACACCCCAAGGTATTCTGTTAGGAGTATGGTGAGTTCATAGAAGATTTTTTTTTTGTCACAAGTTAGCGGAAAATGACACTTTGTGAAAAAAAAAACAATACATATCAATTTCCGCTAACTTGTGACAAAAAATAAAATCTTCTATGAACTCATCATACACCTAACAGAATACCTTGGGGTGTCTTCTTTCTAAAATGGGGTCACTTGTGGGGTTCCTATACTGCCCTGGCATTTTACGGGCCCAAAACTGTGAGTAGTCTGGAAACCAAATTTCTCAAAATGACTGTTCAGGGGTATAAGCATCTGCAAATTTTGATGACAGGTGGTCTATGAGGGGGCAAATTTTGTGGAACCGGTCATAAGCAGGGTGGCCTCTTAGATGACAGGATGTTTTGGGCCTGATCTGATGGATAGGAGTGCTAGGGGGGTGACAGGAGGTGATTGATGGGTGTCTCAGGGGGCGGTTAGAGGGGAAAATAGATGCAATCAATGCACTGGGGAGGTGTTTGGAAGGGGGTCTGAGGGGGATCTGAGGGTTTGGCCGAGTGATCAGGAGCCCACACAGGGCAAATTAGGGCCTGATCTGATGGGTAGGTGTGCTAGGGGGTGACAGGAGGTGATTGATGGGTGTCTCAAGGTGTGATTAGAGGGGGGAAATAGATGCAAGCAATGCACTAGCGAGGTGATCAGGGCTGGGGTCTGAGGACGTTCTGAGGTGTGGGCGGGTGATTGGGTGCCCGCAAGGGGCAGATTAGGGTCTAATCTGATGGGTAACCGTGACAGGTGGTGATAGGGGGTGATTGATGGGTAATTAGTGGGTGTTTAGAGGAGAGAAGAGATGTAAACACTGCACTTGGGAGGTGATCTGATGTCGGATCTGCAGGCGATCTATTGGTGTGGGTGGGTGATCAGATTGCCCGCAAGGGGCAGGTTAGGGGCTGATTGATGGGTGGCAGTGACAGGGGGTGATTGATGGGTGGCAGTGACAGGGGGTGATTGATAGGTGATTGACAGGTGATCAGTGGGTTATTACAGGGAATAACAGATGTAAATATTGCACTGGCGAATTGATAAGGGGGGGGGGGGGGGTCTGAGGGCAATCTGAGCGTGTGGGCGGGTGATTGGGTGCCCGCAAGGGGCAGATTAGGGTCTAATCTGATGGGTAACAGTGACAGGTGGTGATAGGGGGTGATTGATGGGTAATTAGTGGGTGTTTAGAGGAGAGAAGAGATGTATACACTGCACTTGGGAGGTGATCTGATGTCGGATCTGCGGGCGATCTATTGGTGTGGGTGGGTGATCAGATTGCCCGCAAGGGGCAGGTTAGGGGCTGATTGATTGGTGGCAGTGACAGGGGGTGATTGATGGGTGGCAGTGACAGGGGGTGATTGATAGGTGATTGACAGGTGATCAGTGGGTTATTACAGGGAATAACAGATGTAAATATTGCACTGGCGAATTGATAAGGGGGGGTCTGAGGGCAATCTGAGCGTGTGGGTGGGTGATTGGGTGCCCGCAAGGGGTAGATTAGGGTCTAATCTGATGGGTAACAGTGACAGGTGGTGATAGGGGGTGATTGATGGGGGTCTGAGGGGTGCTGTGGGCGATCAGGGGGCAGGGGGGGTAAATCAGTGTGCTTGGGTGCAGACTAGGGTGGCTGCAGCCTGCCCTGGTTGTCCCTCGGACACTGGGACCACCAGGGCAGGAGGCAGCCAGTATAATAGGCTTTGTATACATTACAAAGCCTATTATACATATGTGCAGCGGCGATCCGGGAGCTAGTAACCCGCCGGCGCTTCCGAACGGCCGGCGGGTTACTACGAGCGGTGGGCGGAGCGAGTCCCCGGCGGCTGATCGCGTCACGAATGACGCGATCGCCGCATAGCCACTCCCGCAGCCGCCCCCGCCGATGGGCGTATTGCGGTCGTTTGGGCCCGGACTTTGCCGCCGCCCATCGGCTGGGGGCGGTCCTCAAGTGGTTAAAGTATATGTCAGATAGGAAAATGGAGGCTCTGCTCAAAAAGGCATGGGAGGCTATTTCTGCCACATTATCTCCTAATTTAGCAGCCATCTGCTCTGCTTGTTGTTTTCTGTGGCTGCAGGAGATGCAGGCTCGTTTGAAAGATGGTGCTCCACTTGAAAACCTTTCCCTATCGGTTGCCACCCTAAAACTAGACGCTAAGTTACTTGCGGATGCCTCTAGTGATGCTGTCAGAATTTCTGCTAGGAGTCTAGCTTTAATCAATTCTGTTCACAGATTTTTATGGCTTAAAAATTGGGAAAGTGATATGGCAACTAAAGTGAAACTTTGCGGCCTCCCGTTTGAGGGAGACCTGTTGTTCGGTTCAGACCTTGAGCAAGCTCTAGAAAGAGCAGCTGAGAAAAGACTTTTCCTCCTTTAAAGAAAAAACAGGCTCCTAGAAAGAGATTTTGGGGCCCTAGAAAAAATTATAGAGGTAAGGAACCGAATAAAAAATGGCAGACGGAAAAAGGCCTTAAAGTGAACCTTAAGTCTCGAAAAAAAGAGTTTTACTTACCTGGGGCTTCCCTCAGCCCCCTGCAGCCGATCGGTGCCCTCGCCATGTCTCGCTGATCCTCCCGTCCCCGCCGGCGACCACTTCCGGTTTCGCCGTCAGGACCCGACAGGCATGGGAACGCGATGTAATGATCCACTCTTCTGGCTGCACAGGCAGACAGCTGTTTGACCATTCCTTATGTCTGAGAGATGCAGGTCTCTGGAAAAGAGACCTGGCTTCATCTTGCAACTCTCAGAGTTGCTTTGCTGAGGGATTTGCATACATGCAAATTATCCAGCTGTCTCCTTTGAGGGCTGGCACTATAAAGACCTTCTGCTGACCAGAAGGCTTTGCTGGTCATAACGGTTTGTTAACTCACTCCTGGAGTGTCAGCCTTCCCTGTTGGATTGTTATAGTTATCTTAGAGTAATTCTGGGGACTGCACTAGGCAGCTCCTCTAGTGCAGTTAGCCTGCTTATCTGTTTTGTCTATGTTACCTCTCTGCTGTGATTGTCCTGTCGCCAACGGTGGTCGATAGGAAATCGTCCTGTCTGTGGGTGCTAACCAGTGCAGCGGTTGCTACTGGTAGCCCCTTCTGTTTCATCTGTCTTCTTGGATCGCACCAGCCACTAGCGGTAGCGGCTGTGGATCCTTCTGATCTGCTTTCTTGGAGTATAGCTGGGGCAGCGGTTGCTACCGGCTATCTCATCTGCCTGTCTGGCTTAGATCGCATTAGCCCCTAGCGGTAGCGGCTGTGGATCCTTCTGATCTGTTATCCTGTCCCTGAACTTGGATCGCACTCGCTCTGGCGGAAAGAGCAGTGGATCCTGCTAAGCTCTGTTGCTTTACTTGGTTCGCACTCGCTCTGGCGGAAAAGAGCAGTGGATCCTGCTATCCTGTTTCCCGTCCGTCTGTCTGTCTTGTCTGACACGAACGCTTGCTGTAGGCTCGGTGAGGTAACCGTTAAGCAAGCGCTCGCGTTCTCTGTTTTGTGTTTGGGTGGTGGGGGTTAGTTAGGCGTGCTTGTCTCTGTTGTGCTTAACATGTGGAGACCGCGCTGTAAACGCGTTCGCTGTTGCGAATGAGTGCGGTGTTCGCGTTTAGTTAGCGTTCGTTATTTTCCTTATCTTCTCATTGTATGATTTACTGTGCCTTTGCTACTCTCGTCCCCTGTCTTGCTTAAGCCTTGTGTCACCTCTGGCAATCGCCTCTCTCGCGATTGCATTCCTACTTTGTTTCTGATGTTGTGTGTGCACCGTCCCGGGTTGGCGACTAGATTGGAGCACATACATACATTCTGTCCCTGTGCTCATTCTCATTCGCAATCGCTTCTCTTGCGATTGCGTTCTCACTTGGTTTCCTCTGTTGTGTGTCCACCGTCGCAGGTTGGCGGCTAGATTGGTGGACATACATACATTGCTCATCTGTGCTTATTCGGTCTTGTGTCGCTGTTAGCAATCGCCATCTCTTGCGATTGCCTTCTCACCTGATCTTCATGGTTGTGTGTTCATCGTCGCAGGGTGGCGACTAGATTGGTGGACACACATGCCCTCTGTCGCTTGCTCTCTCTCTTTCAGGGCTATCTTGCCTTGCGTTTCTTCCCTTCGTACAATTCCTGTCTGGCCTCTGTGGCAGGGCAGAGGATCTGTTCCTCTGCACTCCACAGCTCCATCTGCCGACAGGAATTTCCCTCTACAGGTGCGTTGCACCTTTTGCTGGGTTCTCTCAAATTGTACGCTTGTGGAGGATTTCCGCAGTGTCAGCGCACGTCCTGTGCGCTGACCACGGAGAGAATTACACAATCGTTACATGCGAGTGATTCTTCGCGTTCCCAGCCAAAATATCGCCCCTATGCGCCCAGGTGGCCGCAATGGCAGCATAGGGGGCGATATTTTGGCTGGGAACGCGAAGAATCACTTGCGTTCCCAGCCTGTCGGGTCCTGACAGCGAAACCGGAAGTGGTCGCCGGCGGGGACGGGAGGATCAGCGAGACACGGCGAGGGCACCGATCGGCTGCAGGGGGCTGAGGGAAGCCCCAGGTGAGTAAAACTCATTTTTTTCGAGATTTTAAGTGCCTCTTTGAAGCCAAAGGCTTCCTCTTCAATCCACAATCCTCAAATACCCCCAAACTACGCAATACTGAACAATGACTATGTTCAGGTGGGGGGTAGGTTAAAAGCATTTCTTCCAGCTTGGCAAAAAAATTCAAAAAGCAAATATTTATATAATATAATTAATAATAATAATAATATTAATATAATATAATTAATTAATATAATATTATAAAGCCAAACAATCAGGGAAGGGTACAGAATTCAATTTTCTAGAAAACCTCCAAAACTTTTCAGACTGACAAGTTTTTTACAGTCCCCAGTGAAGCAGTCTGCTATGGAAAAAGCTGTGGAGAATCTTTTCCAGAAGGGAATTGTGCAAGAGGTTCCAATTCAGGAGAAGGGAAGGGGTTTCTACTCCACTCTCTTCCTGGTTCCAAAGATGAACAGTGATTTTCGCCTGATTATAAATCTTCGATTTTTGAACCGTTACAGTGGGATGCGAAAGTTTGGGCAACATTGTTAATCGTCATGATTTTCCTGTATAAATCGTTGGTTGTTATGATAAAAAAAAGTCAGTTAAATATATCATATAGGAGACACACACATTGATATTTGAGAAGTGAAATGAAGTTTATTGGATTTACAGAAAGTGTGCAATAATTGTTTAACCTCCCTGGCGTTCTGGGTAATGCGTACATAAGTACGCATTACCCATTTTGTTAAATATTTTTTTTTCCGCATGCTGTAGCTAGCGGATTGCTAGCTACAGCAGTACGCCATGCCCTACGCGTCCGCATCCACCCACCAAATCCCCGCCGGCCATACTTACACGTCCACGATCCCGCGAGAAGCATGACTTTGTATCGTCACGTCTCCCGTCGCCATGGTGATGATCGGACATGACGTCATCGATGTCATGAGGTCATGGGGAACTCCGATCCTTCCCATTGCGCAGCCTGGCGGTTATTTGGGGGCGCATCGCGGCGGATCGTAGGGTAGCGATCGGACAGAACATGTAGCTAGCACATGTTCTGAAAAAAAAAAAGTAAGTAAAAAGACCCCCCAGGAGCTGAGCAATCCTCCTTGGCGTACATGGACGAGCTGATCTCGTCCATACCGCCAAGGAGGTTAAACAAAATTAGGCAGGTGCATACATTTGGGCACCACAAAAAAGAAATGAAATAAATATTTAGTAGATCCTCCTTTTGCAGAAATCACAGCTTCTAAACGCTTTGTGTAGGTTCCATTGATAGTCTGGATTCTGGTTGAAGGTATTTTGGACCATTCCTCTTTACAAAACATCTCTAGTTCATTCAGGTTTGATGGCTTCCAAGCATGGACAGCTCTCTTTAACTCATACCACAGATTTTCAATTATATTCAGGTCTGGGGACTGAGATGGCCATTCCAGAACGTTGTACTTTTTCCTCTGCATGAATGCCTTAGTGGATTTTGAGCAGTGTTTGGGGTTGTTGTCGTGTTGAAAGATCCAGCCCTGGCGCAGCTTTAGCTTTGTGTCACTGATTCCTGGACATTGGTCTCCAGAATCTGCTGATACTGAGTGGAATCCATGCATCCCTCAACTTTGACAAGATTCCCAGTCCCTGCACTGGCCACACAGCCCCACAGCATGATGGATCCACCACCATATTTTACTGTAGGTAGCAGGTGTTTTTCTTGAGAAGCTGTGTTGTTTTTCCTCCATGCATTACACCCCTTGTTATGCTCAAATAACTCAATTTTAGTTTCAGCAGTCCACAGCACCTTATTTAAAAATGAAGCTGGCTTGTCCAAATGTGCTTTAGCATACCTCAAGCGGCTTTGTTTGTGCTGTGGGCGGAAAAAATGCTTCCTCTGCATACAGCATCTCCTTGTGTAAATTGCGCCAAATGGTTGAACAATGCATAGTGACTCCATCTGCAGCAATATGATGTTGTAGGTCTTTGGTTTTGGTCTGTGGGTTGACTCTGACTGTTTTCACCGTTCGTCGCTTCTGTCTATCTGAGATTTTTCTTGGTTTGCCACTTTGAGCCTCAACTTTAACTGAGCCTGTGGTCTTCCATTTTCTCAATTTGTTCCTAACTTTAGAAACAGACAGCTGAAATCTCTGAGACCGCTTTCTGTATCCTTCCCCTAAACCATGATGGTGAACAATCTTTGTCTTTAGGTCATTTGAGAGTTGTTTTGAGACCCCCATGTTGCTACTCTTCAGAGAAATTTAAAAGAGGAGGGAAACTTACAATTGCCCCCCTTATATGCTCTTTCTTTTAATTGGATTCACCAGTGTATGTAGGTCAGGGGTCACTGAGCTTACCAAGCCAATTTAAGTTCCAATAATTAGCTCTAAAGATTTTGGAAACAATAAAATGACAAATGCCCAAATTTATGCACCTGCCTAATTGTATTTAAACAATTATTGCGCTCTTTCTGTAAATGCAATAAACTTCATTTCACTTCTCAAATATCACTGTGTGTGTGTCTCCTATATGATATATTTTACTGACATTTTTTATTGTAATAACCAGTGATTTATACAGGAAAACCATGACGATTAACAGCGTTTCCCAAACTTTTGCATCCCACTGTATGTAAAATACAAAAAGTTTTGCATGGAATCAATTTTTCCACAATACAGCTTCTAGTTAAGGATTACTTCATGGCGTCCATAGACCTTATAGACGCATACTATAATGTACCCATTTTGCCGGCTCACTGGAAATATGTGAGAGCAGCAGTTCGCATTTGATCCCAGGTCCTTCACATGCAGTTCAAGGCACTCCCCTTTGGGATTTCAAGTGCTCCCAGGATCTTTACAAAGATCATGATAGAGGTTGCAGCCCACCTGGGAATGCAGAAAATCATTCTAGTACCTTACCTAGATGACCTGCTGCTGATAGCTGTAAAATCCAAGGATACTCTCCAAGAGCACATTCAGATGGGTCTGTCAATTCTGAAGGACCTGAGATGGATCTTGAATCTAAAGAAATCCGACCTCACACCAGATCAGAGAAAATAATTTCTTGGGGCGTCGCTGGACACAGTGAACCAGATCTCCTGTCTGCCACAAACAAAAGTGGATCAAGTGATCACTTGTACTAAGGATTTTCTGAGAGCAAAATCTGTCACAGTAAGACAGGCTATGTCTCTCCTAGGCAAGTACTCAGCATGTATTCCAGCTGTGGCCGGGGCTCAGGCAAACTTCAGAATCTTCCAACTGACCATTCTGTGTCAGTGGTCAGGCAGACAGGAGGCTCTAGATCAAAAGATCAATTTATCAGATCCAGTGATGCTTTCTCTGAACTGGTGGACTACCAGGCAAAACCTGCAAAAAGGTGTAAGTTGGATCTCGCAAAATCCAGTAATTATTACCACAGATGCTAGCCTCTGGGGATGGGGAGCTCATCTGGGTCGAGAATACATCCAAGGCAGGTGGTCTCCAATAGAAAAGACCTTCTAATCCAATCACAAAGAGTTATTTGTGATCTGGAAGTCTCTACAGAGATGGGAAAAACGGCTTGTAAACAAAAGCGTGATTGTTCAGTCAGACAACCAGACGGCAGTAACTCACATAAACAAGCAAGGAGGAACTCACAGTCCTCCGCTAATCTCTCTATCTCTGCAGATTTTCCGCTGGGCAGAGAAGAGAACAAGGTTCTTTCCTTAAAGTCGGTTCACCTCAAAGGAAAGGACAATGTTCTATCGGATTGGTTAAGCCGCCAGGAGCTAAATCAGAGCAACTGTTGTCTGAACAAAGAGGTCTTTCTGACGATCTGCAGCAAGTGGGGTCTTCCATCCATAGACCTGTTTGCTGCTTGGAACAATGCACTTCTTCCCAGATTCTGCTCCTCAATCCTAGAGGCTCTCCGATATGTCTAGATGCATTCATGCTTCACTGGGGTCTGGAGAAAGCATTTGTACACCCACCCTAAGTTGAAATTAATCGGGAGGGTACTACAGAAAGTAATCAAAGACCAGGCCAAGACAAGAATTATCGCTCCAGACTGGCCAAGAAGGCCTTGGTATCCTCTGTTACTCTCCCTAGCAGTAGAGGAACCCATGGTCCTGCCAATCAGGGAAGATCTGCTGTATCAGGGACAGGTATACCATCCCTCAGTGGCCAGTCTGAACTTGAAGGCGTGGCTTTTGAGCGGCGCTTATTATTGAATCAAGGCAGACAGGAGGCTCTAGATCAAAAGATCAATTTATCAGATCCAGTGATCTGATCGTGGTCTGAGAAAGTGGTTTCTACCTTGCTACACGCAAGGAACCCTGTCACTTCCACTATCTATCTCAGAATTTGGAAAGTATTTTGTGAATTTAACAAAGATACTCCTGAAAATCTTGAAAAGTTTTCAATCCCAAATATTCTAGAGTTCCTGCAGAAAGGGCTAGATATGGGTCTAAAATTAAACACCCTTAAGGTGCAGTTAGCCCTGGGTTCATACTTTGATTTTCCTTTTTACTAAAATTCTTTAATTAAAAGGTTTATCAAGGCAGTTAAAAACAAAACAGTAGTGAAGAAACTGACTGTTCCGCCTTGGGACTTGAATTTAGTCCTAAATTCTCTTATCGCATTCCCCTTTGAGCCCATGGATCAAATTTCCATTAAGGACTTAATGCTAAAGATGTGTTTGTTAGTAGCAGTGACTACAGCCAGGCGTATTGGGGAAATACAAGCCTTATGCATAAAACCATCATTTATGACTATCCAACCAGATAGAATCCCTTTTAAGTTACCTCCAAGTTTTTCTCCAAAAGTTGTGACAGATTTCCATAGAGAACAGGAAATCTTTATCCCTTCTCTTTGTCCGAATCCTTCAAATCGCTGAGAAGAGAAATTTAGTTCCCTGGATGTAAGGGAAATGATTTTGTTTTATTTAGATAAAATTGCTGAGTGGAGAAAGCAGGATAATTTATTGGTTCAGTTTCAGAGTGCTCGTAAAGGTGTAAGAGCGTCCAAGAGTACTCTCAGTAACTGGTTAAAGTTATGTATAAGCAAAGCTTATGAAATAGCAGGTAAGCCAGCTCCTGTGAATGTCAAGGCACACTCCACTAGGGCTGTCTCCTCTTCCTGGGCAGAAAGAAATTCTGCCTCAGTACTCCAAATTTGTAAGGCTGCCACATTATGACACCTTCATAAAGCACTACCGTTTGGATTTACCAAGTCACCAAGACTTGGGGTTTGGTCGCAAAGTATTGTCTGCGGTGGTCCCGCCCTGAGAGAGGTAATATTCTAACTCTCATCGTTCACCCAGAGTGGAGGCAAGCAGAAGCCAATAATTACTTTTTCCTATATAGGCTGAGAAAGAGTTTAAATATCGTCAGCCTCATACCAATATAAAAAGTTTTTGTCCTTATTCAAGCCCTTGTCCACAGCTTTGAACCAATTTATACATTTTGTTTCTGCTATTAATCGATCATTTGACGTTTTGAAGCCCCCCTACAGGGCAGTGACAGGAAGATCATACATGCTGTGTCCGTTGGACTGAAAGTGTGTAGCAACTGGGAGTTCAGATTCGGTATCGTTGTTAGTGTGCCTGTGTCCATTCATACGTTTGCGCAGAGTTTGTTCAGTTTCTCCCACGTACATAACATGGGGCATTTAGCACACATGATCAGATATACCAGATTGGTGGAACCACAGGAAAATGTGCCTTGTACTCTGTACTCCTGTTGTGAACCTGGTATTGTTAACCTGTCAGTGGAGTAAATGTGTCTGCAGGTCCCACATCTTTTTTGTCGGCAGGGTGATGTTCCGTTTTGTTGAGGCCTATTCAAAGAACTCTTGACAATCATCTGTTTTAGATTGTGTGGTTGCCGATATGACAAGAGGGGAGGTTTAGGGAATATCTTTCTCAGTCTGTGATCCTTGTGTAAAATGGGATGAAGTTCCTTAGCAATCCTCCTTAAGATTTCCAGGTGTGGGTTGTAGGTGACAACCAAAGGGACACGGTCCTCTTTCTGGTTTTGCTTATATTTCAGGAGTTCAGTCCTGGGGATGATGCTGGCTTTCCTTATTTGGGCCTCAGCCATAGGAGGACTGTAACCTTGTTTAATGAAAGTGTTCTTAAGGTGATCCAGGTGCTTGTCTTTGTCCATCCTGTCAGAACAAATCCGGTTGTACCTTATAGCTTGGCTGTAAATTATAGAGTTCTTAATGTGCTTGGGGTGAAAACTGTCATATCTTAGATATGTGGGACGGTCTGTAGGTTTGCGATACACAGATGTTTTGTAGGTTGTTACCCCTGATGTATATGGTGGTGTCCAGAAAGTTTATCTCTGTGTGAGAGTAGGTAAGTGTCAATTTGATTGTAGGATGGAAGGCATTGAAGTTACTGTGGAACTTGAGAAAATCCTCCTCATTTGCGGACCAGATGATTAAAATATCATCAATGAAGCGGAAGTAGGCCATGGGTTTTATGCGACATGAATTGAGGTATTCCTCTTCGATTTTGGCCATGAAGAGATTTGCATACTGTGGTGCAAATCGTGAACCCATTGCCACGCCCATTTGCTGTAAATAGAGGTCCTGTCCAAAAGTGAAATAATTATGAGTGAGAATGAATTTGATCAGTCCAGCAATAGGCTTTACAGGTATGCCCTGACCCTGAAGATATATACGGCAGGCCGCAATACCATCATCATGGGGGATGTTCGTGTACAGGGACTCCACGTCCATCGTGGCCAGTATGGTTCCCTCAGGTACTGGGCCGATGGCTGTCAGTATGTTCAGGAGGTGAGTGGTATCCTGTATGTAGCTGGGTCTTTTACAGACAAGAGGTTTCAAGATGTTTTCCAGCCACCCTGAGATGTTCTCTGTAAGAGTTCTGCTCCCTGAGATCACGGGCCTGCCCGAGGTTCCCTCTTTGTGGATCTTGGGAAGCATGTAAAAGCAGGCTGTTCTAGGCTCTTCAGGGATAAGGGTCCTTACATGTAGTCTGATGTTTGCAGGCAATCTGTTAACCATCCTATTGAGTGCCATCCTGTAGCCTTTTGTGGGGTCCCACTGTAATTTGGCATAGTGAGTGGTGTTGGATAACTGTCTTTGTGCCTCCTGGATGTAGTCACTGGTGTTCATTATGACTATGGCACCACCTTTATCCGCTGGTTCAATAATAATGTCCTTATTCTCCTTAAGGGATCTGATGGCCTGTCGCTCTTGTGGTGTTACGTTCTGGGCCAGTGTCTTTCTTTTACTCAGGATCCTGTCGGAGATTCTGCATCTGAATTTGTTGATGTATTTATCCAGGGCCGGGTTTTTTCCTTCTTTGGGGGTCCATCTTTTTTTTTTTTGTAATAAAACTTTTTATTGAAACATTTTTCATACAAAAAACATATAGAATATAGACATACAATCTGAAGAACATTACATGGAATTGCATTACCTAAGATGTATCCTCTGTGGTCACTTATGGTTAAAAACCACAGAACCTAGGCACAACTTATAAGAGTGTTAACGGTATATGCATCTCTTTATGGTATAAGAACGGTAGTTCTTTCAGAGTAGGAAGAAGGGAAAGCAAGGAAAAGAAGAAGATAGGAAAGGGAGGGAAGGATAGGTCTAGACAGGAAAACCAAATAGGACAGGGGAGGGACAGACACACTTGTCCATGTTCTTCAAACATTTCACTGATGTGATTACCGATATTATAATATTGTAGAGGAGGAACCTTACCAAGACCACCATTTGTACCGGTCTGAGGATCATCATTGAGGGGCTATTGATCTAGGGTTGATGTCACAGTTAGATAGCGATGTTAAAACTGAGATGTGTTCGATATTCTAGGACTGGATATGGGGAGGTTGCCAAGTATCAGGGATTTAGCCTCTTCTGACTTTCTGTATTCGTACCAAACCGCCCATTTTCTAGTAAACGCCTCATTACGGTCATGTGCACTATGAAACAGTTCATCCAGTCTGCAGATCTTATTGAGTTCAGTGAAGATCTGATTTATGCTTGGTACATTGGGGCTTCTCCAGTTCCTAGCAATTAATAGTTTGGCAACAATCATTAGGGTCCCTGTTAGATTTTTTTTTTTAGCTTGTGAGATCTTCCCCGGGAGCAAATTCAGGAGCGCTATAGCTGGTTGGAATGGTAGGTTTTCCAAATACAGAGAGTCATTGATGCCAAAGATTATTTTCCAGAATGGTTGTATTACCATGCAACCCCACCAGATGTGCATATACGAAGAGGGGGTCCATCTTTTTTTGTGGGTAATGGTAATGTTTGCTGCATTGCATGTGTCGGAGGTAAATTTTGCTGCATTTAACGTGCATTTAACGTGTCAGAGGTATCATTTGCCATGTGGTATATGTTGGAGGTAATGTTTTCTGCATTGCATGTATCGGAGGCAACATTTGCCACATTTATGCATCCAAGGTAATGTTTGCCGCACACAGAGAGGTAATGTTTGCTGCATTTATTATTTGATGGTCAAATAATAGCGGCTGCATTTGATACTTTGGGGTGAATGTTGCAGCATTTGGTATTTTGGGAGTTCATTATAAGTAAATAGCATGCTAACACATGAATCAAAAGAAACACAATGACAGGAAAGTTGATATGTTTCCCTGACCGCTTAGGTACGTCTTTCTAGTACTGAATTTGACCCCTTTTTGCCTTTAGAACTGCCTTTATTATTCATGGAATTCCTTAGAGATTTTGGTCAGTATGGGCATGACAACATCATGCAGTTTCTGCAGATTTATCATCTGCACATCCATAATATGAATCTCCTGCTCTATAACATCATGGGAGAAATGCTGCTTTCTTACATTTTTTTTTTTTTTTTTTTTTGGGGGGGGGGGGGGTTAGTACACTGTCTTGTTAACAACTTCTGATCTGAGCCATTGCATCTTCGCAGACTGATTAGAATGTACCCCCAAAAAACCTGAACTAAAGTCTGACAGGCAGGCAAGATATGACATGTTTATTAGATGTACAGCTAATACTAGGAAACATTTCCATTATTGGTTCATCCCAATATGTACCAACCGGTATGGCCATTGCTGTGACCTCAGTAACTCCTGATATAGGAGATTCCAAGGAGCTTTGAGACTACTTTGAGAGTAGTTGCCCAGTTCTCCCCTCATGGAAATGCCATCCCCGGCACACACAAAACTGTAATCAAATACATACAAAAGTGTACACAAAGCTTGTATACAAATGTTATTCCTGCAATTTATTGTGGCCCAACGAAAAGTTTCTCATTCAAACTTGAGATTATTTCTGGTTCATTCGATGATCTTGTGGTAGACAAATCCAAGGATCTCTATTGGTCAACTACAGAGAGTCCTGCAATCACTCACCTTGGTTTCAAGCTATTAAACGGAACTTAAAGTGATTTTAAAGAACCTCTGTTGTGGAAATGTGTAACATTTAAAATACTGAATTAGTTGTACGTTTGTCCTGGAGTAAAATGCAGTCTAAATTATTTTTCCTATGTTCCTGTTACTTACAGTAGGCAGTAGAAATGTGACAGATCTGACAGATTTTGGATTAATCTATCTCCTCAAGTGGGATTCTCAGAAATTTATTTTATTTTCAAAAGCACTCCCTGGATGGCAGTGGCACACTCCAACTGCCAGAGTAGTGTGCACAGGAGAAGACTAACTTTCCAGCACCCTTTTAAGGTCCTTTCCAGGGGGTGCTTTCAAAAAGAATAAAAGAAATACTTAAGAATCCCCCATATGGAGCTAGTCTAAAATCTGTCCGATTATTACTAGCTACAAAGGAAAAAAATAAAGTTATAGTGCATTTTACTGAGGAACAATTAATACGTATGTATTGTGCATTTTACTAATGTTCACAACAGTTATCCTTTAAATATTAAAAATAAACATGTCCTTACAAAGCAAAACTTGTAGGCTTGTATTTTATTAAAGAGGGATTGCCACCATAAAATCAAATTTCAACAGCACCTGGTCTGAGTGTATTAAGTGATAAGGATGCTAATCCTGCATTCAAAACTTTCAAAACTTTTTCTGCTGTTATGGTTTGGATTAGTTATCACATACTTTAGGAGCACTAGCCCTTTAATTGCCATTGCCATCGGCTGGCAAAACAGTTGCTTGCTGAGGGGTCTTTTTATCTATAATATATTCCTCCTCTTCCCTTTATTTCCCCCTCCTTCTAATGACATAAGACAGTACACTTCCTAGTATAGACCTCAGTGGGAGTGAATGAAGACTCTTGGAGGAGGGCAGGTAACGAATACACAATTAGCAAGAGGAGAAAAAAGAGTGAGGTAGGAAATGATGTCAGGATTAGCTTTATTCAAAGGTAACCAAGATGGAAACTGTCTAGAATAGGATTCTTTGCTTATCCTTTATAAAATTCACAGGAATCATAACGTGGACAGTGCAATACATCTGTTATGTAAGTAGAACTAGTATTTATCTACTTATATATGTGTTTTTTTATTTCTAGGTTAGCATGGGTGTCACTTGTTCTTTAAGTGTTATCTATTTTCCAGGAACAACATTTGTAATGCATTTTTCTCTCACTGGACTCAAAACACCTGGCATCATGTCTGACATCAATAATGAGTGGTAGACTGGATTATGTTACCAAGTAATTATCTACATGTCATTAAATACTGGACTGAACTATTATCCTTTCAGTCTTGATATAATGGCCTCCAGGGATGGAGCTGTACTTACTGATTGAGTGCAGTAATTAGTTCCTGTGGTGCAGTGCCAAATATTGGCCTCAACCCTGTCTTGAAAGGAAGAAGCTCAACTTTGCTTCACAAGATGAATGTTCATCCTCCCATTTCAGCCCAGGTAGTGACAAAGCTCCTTTTAAACAGATTATTTGTATCAATTTAAAATTAAATTAAAAGCATAAGAATACACAACATACCTTATTTGTAACAACTACCCGCTTCCCTATCCCTCCCGCCTTCCCTCTGCAGTCTGTTTCTGCCTCCAAGAAGCAGTCCGTACAACTAGACTAACAAAATGTCCTATAACCCATCAAAGGTAAAGATTTCAGAGCTAATATATGCAATCCGAGGGCCCCATACCCTATCAAACTTCTTTTGGCAGTTTCGGTTCAAATCAGTAAACTTGTAGAGGTGAAGTGAGTCTCCAACCAATTTAATCCAGTCAGCAACCTTCGGTGGTTGGGGCTGGTTCCAGTGGAGAATTAGGGTTTTCCTAGAATAGAAGCATGATATATTCCATAAGGCAATGAGTCAGGCACCAGAAAGTATGTCATGGGCCACCCCCAGGAGATGGGCATATCAACTCATGCATAGATACCATTGGGGGGACTGCTCTCAGGAGAAAGTACTGATCAGCAGCTTAGAAAAGTTGTTCTTACTACCACTGTACACCTGTCCAGTGCCAGCAACATTTGAAGACTCTTCACCGCTCCCCCTCTCCTCTTTTCAACTTATATCAGGTGTTTGTGTCTATGTGACAGTTTATTAGCTGAAGACTTTAAGAAAATGTTAGGTAATTCCTTAATTGCAGGTGGCCCTTTTATCTACTGTAAGTTTTAAGTAAAAATATGTCCATGTCTTATTACAAGTTTGCATCTTACTGCTAATTTACTTTACTGCTATAAAAATACACCAAAAAAAACATAGACTTAAAAAAAAACAACACACAACTATTCCTAGTAATTGACATGTAAGTAAAATTGCTAGTAAATGGTCCTGGGAATGTTCTTGGGCTTTAACCATGCCTTTACTTTTTCCTAGATGTATTCCTGGATGTCAGATATGCCACCAGCTTGTACGGTAAGTTATAGAACTCAATAAAGTTTTTATATTATTATATTCAAGAACATATAAATAGGTGCAGCTGCCAAATCAAATGGTGAAGTTGGCTCATATAGATCTACTTCTACATTAATTACATATTATTTCTTAAAGATTATAGGTGTTCTGCATATTAGTATAAATAAAGATGCCATTCAAAATGAAAGAAGTGCAGCCACAACCCTTAATTATACACAAAACTGCCAGGCGCCTGGCACATGAATCATGTTCCTGATATGTTTGCCAAGACTACTGGATTTCCCAATACTGTACCTACCTAAATTCAGCAGATAATTGATTAGTCGCAACTTTAATATTTATTTACATAGTACCCCTACTTACAAACGACTTGAGTTACAATGTTTCAGAAATACAGTTGTTTTTGTGTACAGAATATACAATTCTGTTTTTGCATTACATATTTTTTGTTGCTACATGTTATAGTATTGTATTATTGTATAAACTGTTATAAGGTGTGTAAAACACTTTAAAAGCACATTCAATACAGCCCAAAAATATAGTTTATACTATATGTCCAAATCCATAGATGTCCGAAAAGAAATAATTTATCCACTCTTCACTATGTATAACACAGAACTCAACTTACAAACAAATTCAACTTCTAAATAATCTCCCGGATTGGAACCTGTCTGTAAGTAGGGGACTTTCAAATCTAATAAATCCCACAGAACTATTTTGTGATCTCGCATTCATGTTGTAAAGGTTAATAAGAAAGCCTAATATTACCATCAAGGGCCCTAAAACTGGTTCAGTTCATCACCGCTGGCACTCGTCAGCCAATAATTAAGAAAACATTTAGATGGCAAGTATAATTAAATTACAGAATTTGAAAACTACAACTTCTTTCATAATATGTATCTCCTACAGTCCTGTGTGTGATGTACTGGCAAGGGATGGCAGCGCGCCTCAGGCAGTATGAATTTGACATGCAAACCAAGCACAGTCATAGATACAGGTGGCACAGGAGGATAAGTAGAGGCTTAACCACTTTGTGCACTAAGGATGGTATATCTACACCCAGCAGGACTTCAGTTCCTGCACAGGGGTGTAGATATTCGTCAATTGCAGAGCTCCTACACTCGCTCCCATGCGGGCACTCGCCTCCGCCCATTAGAGGGGAGATGAATGAATGTCAATGATCGCCGGCATCAATGAAATGCCGGTGTCATTGTATCTTCTGGAGTAACATGTCCACAAATTACTTCTGTTTAGCATACTTACAGTACGCTAATAGGAAATAATGCGCGAGGACGTCTTGTGACCAAATAGTAAAATTATGTAAAATTTATTTTAATAAAAAGACCCATATATACAATTACAATTAACCCCTTACCTCCCACCTTCTCCCATAGTTACATAAATAAATTACATGCATAAAAAAAAATTACAAAAACAAATACATAAATAGTTACCTTAGGGACTGAACTTTTTTTTTAAATATGTATGTCAAAAGGGTATATTATTGTCATTTATAAAATTATGGGTTTGTAATTAGTGATGGACGCAAAATTTTAAAAAATGCACCTTTATTTCCAAATAAAATATTGGCGCCATACATTGTACTATTGAAATATTTTAAACATGTTAATAACCTGAATAAATGGGCAAATAAAATCTGTGAGTTTTAATTATGGTAGCATGCATTATTTTAAAAATATAGTGCCTGAAAACTGGAAGCAATTCATTTTTTCAATTTTCCTTATTTCTCCCATTAAAATGCATTTAGAATAAAATAATTCTTAGCAAAATGTACCACCCAAAGAAAGCCTAATTGGTGGTGAAAAAAGAAAGATATAGACCATTTCAGTGTGATAAGTACTAGTAATATAAGTTAGAGGCGAATAAATGGAAGGATCGCTGAAAGGTGAAAATTGCTCTAGTACAAAAGGGGAAACACCTCTTAGTAGGAAAGTGGTTAAGAAACTCTTTAAACCATAGCAGTGTAGTTCAGCATGCAAGATAATCAGTTTGCATAGAGCAAAATAACATTTATTTAGTAAATAATGGCTATTACAATGCTCACTATGATTTGTTATCCTCTGAACTATATCTTGTGCAAATCTATATGTGTCTCCAGATGTCGATGTGGCCGGCTCATGAAAGATCACAATTTTAGTGTGGGCAATGCTGGCATAAATCTCTCTGGGAATGAGTCAGACTCAGAGGTTTGGACTGTGGAAAAAAACACAGTGAAAAGTTCTACAGATGCTTATGGCACCATTGAGTTTCAAGGAGGATCACAGAGCTGCAAAGCCAAGGTAAATGCATTATTTAATGTTACTTAAATATCCTATATATGGCATGCAAAGTATAACTAAGCTGTTGTAGACAAATAAATAAATTTAAAAAAGTATTTTAGAAAACTAGAATGTGACAGAGAAGACAATTTAGGATTAGCAGAATCCGAGTGAGAACCTGAGAAGTGGTAACTGGATGTGACTGGACATGATCAAATGAGAATTTGGGGTGTGTCATCCACTAACAGGTGCACTGTTGCTATGGTTGCAGGGAAGCACCTTTTTAATTGTTTGGTACGTGTAAAAAAAATCATAGCCGAGCCACAGAATAAAATGGGAAGGTCATTTTTAATGTTATTAGATTCTGATATGGTTTCCATAGGAAGGAGAAGTTACACCATTTTTTTAACAAAAGTTTAGGCATTGTAAATTTCAAGCTTTAACATTAATATTTAAAGCAGAATACAGTCTAAAAACATGTCTTTCAACTTCTTACTGTCTATATTGCATATACAGTACATAATCTTTGGCCCTAATTCGCTAACCTTTACAGTGTGGGTCTTAAGTAAAAAAAATGAATGTGATGAATGGAAAGAAAAATCGAGATGACAGATTCCTACTGGATCTCATGGATCCACCATCTTCAGCGAAAGAACAAAGGTTTAAAAACAACACTACAACAATTGTAGGGAGTTGCAAAAGAAAGAATTCTATGGAAAATAATGCAATGCATATGTACACTATATATATTTTTTTCTCTCAGTTAACAACCTACGAAGTGTATTAATAAATTATCCCATTTAGATTTGCACTATGTTAAAGATTTGCAAGCATATACTTCAGTGCATAATGCAATTGTTATGCCAAAGTGGTGCTAATCTGATTGATGAAGGTCTTGACGACTGAAACGTAGTGTCTAGTTTTCTATTTCGCTTAATAAAAGCCTTAATAGTAAAAAGAAAAAAGACAAAAAAAAAAAAGAAACGTAGTGCATAGTTAAAGGGCAACTGGAGTAAGAGGGATATGGAGGCTGCCATATTTTTTTTACTTTTACACAATACCAGTTGCCTGGCAGCAATACTGATCTTTTTGACTTTAGCAGTGTCTGAATAATGCCTGAACCAAGCATGCAGCTTATCTTGTCAGATCTGACAATGTCAGAATCGCCTGATCTGCTGCATGCTTGTTTAGGGTCTATTACTAAAAGTATTGGAGGAAGAGGATCAGCAGGACTGCCAGGCAGCTAGTATTGCTTAAAAGGAAATAAATATGGCAGCCTCCATATTCCTTTCTCTTCAGTTGCCCTTTATAGAGAATCTACAGTGTAAAAAAATTGCTCCTTTTACATTGCAGTGGTCTTCAGTATTAATGCCAAAGCTGAAACGCCGCATTCCCCCGGCACAACAAGGTCTTAATCGCCCCAAAATCCGCGGGGCAAAATTTGGGGCTCCTTCTGGGTAGAGAAAGAGCTTTGTGCAGTAGCTCTGCCTCTACTCGCGTCAATCTCCTCGGATCTCCACCTCCTCCCGCCACTCTCAGTCTTCTTTCACTGAGAGGGATGGGGAGAGGCGGAGAACCACGGAGATTGATGTTAATGGAGGCAGAGCTACAGCGTTAAGCTCTGCCTCCCGGGCAGCAAAATCCACGACCTGCAGAGTCTTGGATTTTTGCTCTGGGATTTTGGGGGATAAAACCTCGTTGTGATGCAGGAATGTTGCGTTTCAACTCTGTCATTAATGCTGAAGAGGAATGCAATGTAAAAATGCAATGTACGCTTCAGACTCTCTTTAAGTCCATATTAAGTGTTCACATAATTAGCAGGAAGTAAAAATAATTCAAAAATTGTCCACCTAAGCATAAGTGTGGACAAGTGTTAAATTACTTTATAAAGCATTCTCACTTCACAGCATTTTTTCACAAATACATAGAATATTTTCACAGCACTTTGCATTAAGTTCACATACAGAAAATAGTTGTTATGCATGCAGTTAGTGAAGTAAAGCATACAGTGTCATCATTTCACCCAAAACTATTTTTTTTCTTTTTTAGCAGTAATTAAGGAAAAAGTTCTGCTTAGCTCACAACTGATTAGCATATTAGTTGTGGTAAGGGCCGGGGGTAGAGGGGGGAAGTTAGTGGCAAAGGGATTAAAGAAGTGAGGAGCACATTGTTATGTAAAATTTGAAGGACATCCCTGAAGAAATAATTGTGATCTGGGGAAAGTGATTCATCCCACCAGATTGCTGAAGTGGAGGCCGGCTACTCTGGGGCACACTTGTACATACTAGATTTTTCAACCAAGAGGAATTGTTTCCACCAAGGAAAGTTTAAAGACTGAACCACATGTGTGTAAATGCAAAAACAGTGCTTAAAATTTGTGCGCATAGTGAAGTCAAAATTTATTTTTGTATGTTGGATGCAGTAGAATATCAGTTATGTTACCAATATTCTACTATCACCTACCAGAACCAAACTCTCACATTAACCCTCCCATACCCACGCCTAGCACTAACACCTTCCCACAAAACACCTAACACAACATCTAACCTTACTCATTGGTAATTGACCTGCCACTATTGCCGCTAAGTACTGTGTCATAATTACACAGCTTGTGACGATAAGTATGATTACTGATATTATTGTTTATGGGCACCAAAATGGCCAGGCCTGAGTTGGCATTATAATTACCTGCCTCACTGTATGTAGCTTAAGAACACCTGATCTGCTTGTGTGTTCTGGGTTAATGACTCAAAAAATAACAATTTTTATTATTGCTTATTTATATATAGTGCCAAAAACTTCTACAGTGCTTTTACATAATGTATATAGTCATGTCACTAAACTAAATGTCCCTCAGAGAAGCTCACAATCCTTCTATAGTCAGTCATTGTTTTACATTTCTATTGCACTCTAAAACCATTTTCTGGGGGAGGATATTAACCTATCTGTATGATTTAGTGATGTTTTGAAATCTTTTAATTATATGTTAATTTGTAACAAGAGAGATACAGTTAAATGAATTTGCTAGTGTACATGTACTTAGCATCTCACAATTTCTTTTCTTTTCAGTATGTTAGATTGTCAAATGACAGTAAGATAGAAGATATTCTTCACCTTATGGTGAAGGAATGGAGAATGTCCTTACCCAAGCTGCTTATCTCAGTATGTGGTGGAACACAAAAATTTGACCTTCATCCCCGTATTAAAGAAGCCTTGTCTAGAGGGTTGGTGAAAGCTGCAGTCACCACAGGGGCTTGGATCTTCACAGGAGGAGTAAATAATGGTAATTCCGAGAAGTAACTGTTGATGCAGTCATTTGATTAAGTAGGATAAAGGACCATTATTGTCAATTTCTGAACTACTTATATACTTAAGATGACAGTTGTGTTGAACGGTATAGCACTTGATGAAGGTCTTGATGACCAAATTGTTGTGCATGCTGTTGCTGTGAAATGATATAAAATGAAAACAACTTTCAGTTTCTCCAGGTGGATGGAGTCCCAGTTCTTTCTTTAAAGAGAACCTAAAGTAAAAAAAAAATGAGATTAACTCACCTGGGGCATCCCTCAGCCCCCTGCAGACGATCGGTGCCCTCGCAGCCCCGCTCCGATGGTCTAGGACCCTTCCGGTTTGGCCACCACCGTCCGACAGGCATGGGAACGCAAGTGATTGTTCGCGTTCCCAACCTGTATATCGCCCCCTATGCTGCTATTGGCTGCAATAGCAGAATCAGAATCAGAATCAGAATCAACTTTATTCGCCAAGTACGGCAGGAGCCGCACCTGGAATTTTTTGTGGACACAACGGCAATTGGCTTAACAACATCAACATGGTACAGATAATAGCTACATACACACTACAGCATTTTGACAGTCAATAGCAGCAGTTGGCAAACAGCACTTGGTACAGATCTTAGCTGCAGAGACACCCTGACGTCAATTTAACAGACAGCAGCAGTTCATAGATCAGATGGGCAGGACTATCTTATGCAAAACATACGTTTGTACGGTGACATGTGGTACACCACGGCCAGCTGGAGATAGTTCCTTCCGTGCTCGTATCCCGCATGGGGGTGGCAGAGGAAGATTAGGGGATGTCGGTTGGGAGAGTGCATGAGTTAAGTAGGGCAACCGCTTGGGGAAAGAAGGTGTTTTTATGCCTCGTGGTTTTGGTGAGGATGGACCTATAACGGCGACCTAGAGGAAGGGGAACGAAGAAGCAACTGCCCGGGTGGGAGGGGTCTTGAGTGATCTTGTTTGTCCTGGACCTCATTCTTGATGATTGAAGGATGTCCAGGGGTGGCAGGGGTGACCCGATGATCTTCTCAGCAGCACTGATTACCCTTTGGAGTTTGTGTTTGTCCCTTGCATTAGCCCCGGAGTACCAGACAATGATGGAGGAGCAAAGGACAGACTCGATGGTGGCAGAGTAGAAGCTGATCATTAGCTCCTGCGACATCCCGAACTTCTTCAGCTGCCTGAGAAAGAACAGCCTCTGCTGGGCTTTCCTTTGAATTACGGAGGAGTTCGCATCCCACTTCAGATTGTCCGTGATGGTGGTACCAAGGAACCGAGCGCTGTGTACTCTTGAGACCTCAGTACCATCAATAGAGACCGGACTGGGAGACGGAGCGTTTCTTCTGAAGTCTACAATTAGTTCCACAGTTTTTGCTGTATTTAATACGAGTTTGTTTTCCTTACACCACCCGAGGATCCGCTCAATCTCCTTGCGATATTCGTGCTCACCGTTTTCATCTATGAGGCCTATTATAGTGGTGTCGTCCGCAAACTTGATGACCTTGACAGAGTCAGCGGATGAGGTACAGCTGTTTGTGTACAGTGAAAAGAGAATCGGGGACAGCACACATCCTTGCGGGGCACCGGTGTTGGTGATTCTGGCACTGGAAGAGCAGCCGCCGATCCTGACTAACTGTGACCTGTTCGTAAGGAAATCCTTGATCCAGGCGCACAGATTAGGGTCAACGCCAAGTCGTGCTAGGTTGTCATACAGGATGGTCGGGCAAATGGTGTTGAAAGCGGAGCTGAAATCCAGAAGCAGGATCCTGGCGTAGGAGTTGGGTTTAACCAGGTGTTTCATGACGTGTGCTAGACTGATGTTGATAGCGTCCTCCACGGACCGGTTGGGCCTGTATGCAAATTGCAGGGGATCTGTTTTGGTGACGGTGTACCCCTTCAGATAGGGGAGGACCAGTCTTTCAAAGGTTTTCATGATGATCGGAGTTAAGGCAACCGGTATGTAATTGTTTAGGTCCGTAACACCTGGCTTCTTGGGGACCGGAATGATATTCGCTTTCTTGAAGCAGTAAGGGACCTCGCTCGCTGTCAGGGATCTGCTGAAGATAGAGGTTAGGATCAGGGCCAGCTGGCTTGCACAGATTTTCAGGCAGGTTGGGGATATGCCGTCCGGGCCTGGAGCCTTCCTGGTGTTGAGCTTCTGAAGATACATTAGTACGTCAGCCTCCCGGACAATTACCGGTGCTTGGAGGGCAGTGGCCGCTTGGGGAGGTGTGGCAGGAGGCTCCTCGGGTGGGGATGAGATTGCTAGGTCCTCGGAGTGGGTGGGTAGGTGCTCGAACCTGCAGTAGAATTTGTTGAGCTCCTCGGCTAGCGCAATGCTAGGAAGTGTGTGTTGGGGAGGGGGCTTGAAGTTTGTGGCTGCCCTGAGGCCTTTCCAGACTTCCCGTGTGTTGTTGGACTGAAGGTCCTGTCTTAGTTTGTTTGAGTAGTCCCGCTTGGTCACCTTCAGCTCTCGGTTCAAGGAGTTCCTGGCTTCCCTAAACTCCTCTGGGGTGCCGGTTTTGTGTGCTTCCTCTTTGATTTTCCGTAGGTGGCGTAGCCTGCCATTGAACCAAGGTTTATTGTTTGGTAAGACTTTGATGTTCGTTGTTGGGATGCATGTCTCCTCACAGAAGCGGATATAGGGGGCGATATACAGGCTGGGAACGCGAACAATCACTCGCGTTCCCATGCCTGTCGGCCGGTGACGGCCAAACCGGAAGGGTCCTGGACCATCGAAGCGGGGCTGCGAGGGCACCGATCGTCTGCAGGGGGCTGAGGGAAGCCCCAGGTGAGTTAAAGAGGAACTGTAACATGAAAAGATCCCCTGGGGGGTACTCACCTCGGGTGGGGGAAGCCTCCGGATCCTAATGAGGCTTCCCACGCCGTCCTCCATCCGTCAGGGGTCTCGCTGCAGCCCTCCGTGGAGTCCGGGCAGCGGTGACGTCAATATTTACCTTCCTGGCTCCTGCGCAGGCGCTCTGACGGCTGTCGGCTCCGAACTATACGGAAATACCCGATCGCCGTCGGGTCCGCTCTACTGCGCAGGCGCAAGTTTCCTGCGCCTGCGCAGTAGAGCGGACCCGAATGAGATCGGGTATTTCCGTGTACTTCGGAATGGAAAGCCGCCACAGCGCCCCCGCTGGAGCCAGCAAAGGTAAATATTGAAATGACAGTCGGCACAGTCGCCGGCTGTTCGGAGGGCTGCGGCGAGACCCCCGTGGGACAGAGGACGGCGTGGGAAGCCTCATTAGGATCCGGAGGCTTCCCCCACCCGAGGTGAGTACCCCCCAGGGGATCTTTTGAATGTTACAGAGTCTCTTTAATCTCATTTTTTTTGTTGACTTTAGGTTCACTTTAAGCAGATGTTTTTTTTTCTACTTAAACTTTTTAGAGACCTTGGGCCATATGCAATTCATTTTTTCTTCTGACTTTTCTCCTAGGTGATCATTTTTTTGTATCTACTTTGTAAAATAAGTTTTCAGCATTTTGCAAACTGAAAAAGTACCAAAAGTAGTAAAAAAGAGGACTATCTAAATTATTTTGTGTATTTTCTTGCTTGTGGCTTTAAAGGCATTTTATTGACAAGGTGTGAAAATATCAACTTGGAGAAAACTAAGGAGAAGAAGTGAATTAAATACGGGCCTTTATCGTAACTGAAAATTATAATATCCATTGACGTGCCTGCTAGAGGCCTGCACGAGTTTGATTTTTCAGACCCGCACCCGGAGCCCCGCTACCCACACCCGACCTGCAACCCACTTTCTGGTGAATCTGGTACCCGCACCCGCAGACATGCTACTTGCACCAGACCTGCAATCCAATTAAAACCTAAACGAGTACCTGAACCTGACCCACATTTCGGGTAACAGTGGGTACCCGATCTGATGCTCTGTGTGGGTCTAATCTTTCAGACCCGCCCCCGGCTACCCGCTACCCGCACCCTAACCCCAACCTGCTTTCTGGTGAATCTGGTACCCGCACCCAACCCGAAACCGCAGACCCGCTACCCACACCCGACCCGCAACCCGATTAAAATCAAAATAGGTAACCTGCGGGTAACCGACCAAAGGCCTCTAATGCCTGCAATTGAAAAAGTACCAAAAGGTAAGTGGAAAATACTGTCAATCGATATGCTGGAATCAAAGGACGGGGGCTTTTTTTCATGTTCCTGAGGTACACCTGTAATGTAATGTTGTCATACTTTGATTCAATAAACATTCTTCGTTCTTGTGAAAAGTACAATCAAAATTATTCTGAGTATTTTTTTTGCTTGCTGGTGACTTAAAAGGTATTTTACTGATAAGGTGTGAAACTAAGTTTCTCTCATAGGAAATATTTTTTCATATAATGGATAAAATAACTTTTCAGCACTCTGCAACTGAAAAAGTACCAAAAAGTAGGTGAAAAGGAGTATTTTCTTGCTTGCTGGTGGCTTAAAAGGCATTATATTGATAAGGTGTGGAAATATCACGTAGGAGAAAACTTATGAGAAAAAGTGAATTGAATAAGGGCCCATTGCTCACATTTAATTAACTTTTCTCATAAGTTTTCTCCCAGGAGAAAATTTTTCATCTAAAAAAAAAACGTATCAACACTTAGCAATTAAAAAAATACTAAAAGTAGGAAAATGTATTTTATTGATAAGATGTCACAGTATCTCCTGGGAGAAAACTTAGGATACATGTTTATTTAGTATGGGCCCATGTGTGATTCTAAAGCACACCAATAAATATGTATGTTTCTTTTATAACTGTAGGTGCTGCTGAACATATTGGAGAAGCTCTAAAGGAACACACTATGCACTTGGGCCACAAGGTCTGCACAGTTGGAATAGCACCATGGGGTGTAGTAGATGGTAGACAGGATCTTGTTGGTAAAAATGTAAGTCAAATGTGTCAATTTTTTTATATCCATTTGCCATGTAGTCCTGGACCTCATTATGTTTCCTTATTTGTAGATGATAGTGCCATACCAAACTGTCCTGAACCCTCTTAGTAAACTCCATGTTCTGAATAACCTCCATTCTCACTTTATCCTGGTGGATGATGGAACAGTTGGACGACATGGAGCAGAAATTCTTGTTCGAAAAGAATTGGAGAGTAGAATCTGTCTTCAGCAAATCCATGCCAGTGAGTCACTTTCACATTATATAGCATTTAACTAAACCAGTTGAAGGTCTTCAATATGTGAGAGCTATGTTGTTTGTAAAGATCAAGCACTGATTTTATTTTTATTTTCCAGTGTAGCTTCCCTCTGTTTTGTAAGACAACATTCAGTTCTAAAACAATAGTTTTGCAAAGATTCTCATTTATTCAGGTAATGCTATATACAAAGAAGCTTCAACTGGACATCTTGACACATTTTTCTATTCTAGAAAAATATTTTATGATTGCTACAAAGTAACTTCTTCAATTCAAATGTGTGAAGAGGATTTCAAGACATTTGATAACATTGGTTTAACTTTATGGCAACATTACAGGGTTGTCTTTGACTGTAACATTACATTGATAATATTTCTTCTACTGACAGAAACAAGCTCTTTGTACAATTAATGAGGCATTTTTGTTCATAATAAAAAGAAGTTCACATTTTATGGGTTTTTACTGTGATAGTTGTGTATATATAAACTTCTTAACTTACATTTCCTTAGGGACTGGCAAGAGAATACCTGTTGTGGCTCTCATACTGGAAGGTGGACCCAATACTATCCTAATGGTGTTTGATTATCTTCAACAAAGCCCTCCAGTGCCTGTGGTGGTGTGTGAAGGAAGTGGGAGAGCAGCTGACCTCTTAGCCTATGTGTATAAACTAACAGACAGCCAGGGGTAAGAAAACATTGTGAAATCTAAGCTAAGCAGCTAAAAACTAACATAACTTACGAGATAAGGTAGCATGCAACTGGACACCTGTTAAGAGCTCTAGAACCTAGGTTCTCAATACTTTTTCTCCAGGGGCCACTTATGTTGGGCAAACGGGGTACTTGAACTAGTCACTATCTATCCATTACAGTAAAATTTGCATTAAATATGATACATAAGCACACATGAATACTTTTAGCTAGTTAAAAGCAAACATTAATGTTTAAACCTCATTTGTATACCTTAATGGAGAACGCAAAAAAAAAATCTTGTTGTGTTGATGTGTTACCTATTATTACCAGGGGCGTAGCTAGAAATGACTGGGCCCCATAGCAAAAAAGATTATGCCCCCCACCCGACCTTCCAACCCCTCGGACCTCCCACCCAAACATTTTGTGAGGAAAACTGATTTCCCCACAAAACGCAACCAAATTGTCGGCAGATTTCCACACAATATGCAACCAGATTGTCGGCAGATTTCCCCACAAAATGCAACCAGATTGTTGGCAGATTTCCCCACAAATTGCAACCAGATTGTGGGCAGATTTCCCCACGAATTGCAACCAGATTGGCGGCAGATTTCCCTAAAAAATGCAACCAGATTGGCAGCAGATTTCCCCCAAAAAATGCAACCAGATTGTCTGCAGATTTCCCCATAAAATGCAATCAGATTATCGCCAGATTTCCAGACAAAATGCAATCAAATTGTCGCCAAATTTCACCAACAAAATGCAATCAGATTGTATCCAGATTTCCCCACAAAATGCAGTATATGTAGCCAGGTCTATAGTGGGCTAACATTAATTACCTGGAGGGAGGGTGGTTGGGCAGGCGGGCAGGCACTGCACTGGGTAGGCAGTTAGGTAGCTGGGTGGGAGGGTAGGCAGTTAGGTAACCGGGTAGGCAGATAGGTAGCTAGGTGGCAGGGTAGGCAGATAGGTAGACGGGTGGGCAGTTAGGTAGCAGGGTAGGCAGATAGGTAGCTGGGTGGCAGGGTAGGCAGATAGGTAGCTGGGTGGCAGGGTAGACAGTTAGGTAGCTGTGTGGCAGGGTAGGCAGATAGCTAGCTGTGTGGCAGGGTAGATAGTTAGGTAGCTGGGTGGCAGGGTAGGCAGATAGGTAGCTGGGTGGCAGGGTAGGCAGATAGGTAGCTAGGTGGAAGGGTGGGCAGTTAGGTAGCTGGGTGGGCAGTTAGATCGCTGGGTGGCAGGGTGGGCAGTTCGGTGGGAGGGTGGGCAGTTAGGTAGCCGTGTGGGCAGTTAGGTAGCCTCGGTTAGGCGGCATTAGGCAGCTGGGTGGGTGGGTGGGCGGTTAGGCGGCTGGGTGGGTCAGTGGGTGGACAGTTAGGCGGGTCAGTGGGTGGACAGTTAGGCGGCTGCGTGGGTGGGCGGCTGGGTGGGCGGGTGATTGGGCGGTTAGGCAGCTGGGTGGGTGGTCGGTTAGGGCTGGGTGTGCGGTTAGGCAGCTGGGTGGGTGGCTGGGTGGGCGGTTAGGCAGCTGGGTGGGTGGTTGGTTGGTTGGTTGGGTGGGTGGGTGGTAGGGCGAGTGGTTGGCCAGCTGGATGGGTGGTTGGTTAGGCAGCTGGATGGGTGGATGGGTGGTTAGGCAGCTTGGGTGGGTGGTTAGGCAACTGGATGTGTGGGTGGGTGGGTGATTAGGCAGCTGGGTGGGTGGGTGCTGGTAATTAGGCAGCTGGGTGGGTAATTAGGCAATTGGGTGGGTAATTAGGCGGGTGGGTGGGTAATTAGGCAGCTGGGTGGGTGGGCTTTGTGCTGGTAATTAGGCAGATTGGTGGGTGGGTAATTAGGCGGGTGGGTAATTAGGCAGCTGGGTGGGTAATTAGGCAGAGGGTGGCTAATTAGGCGGGTGGGTAATTAGGTGGGTGATTAGGCAGCTGGGTGGATGGGTGATTGGGCGGGTGGTTTAGTGGGGTAGGGGCCTGACTCCTATCCCCCCCTGCCTCACCTGGGGTCCAGGGTCCCCCCTCTTTTTACGAGCGGCGGTGGGAGGTGCGGCATATTCAGCAGGCTCCGGCGGGGTAATCAGCCGCTAGAGGTTCAGATGCCCCCGGGCTACGGTGTCTCCTCTGTATGCCGCGCGCAATAAACCAGGAAGCAGTGCGCGCGGCATACAGAGGAGACAGCGTAGCCCGGAGGCAGCTGGACCTCTAGCGCCTGATTACCCCGCCGGAGCCTGCTGAATATGCCGCACCTCCCACCGCTCGTAAAAGGAGGGGGGCCCGCCGAGGTGAGGGAGGGGGGCGGGTGATAGGGGGGGGGCGGCAGGGCTGTTTAATAAAAATTAAAAAAAAAAAAAAAAGTCATCTCAGGCAGCTGCGGGCCCCCTGTGACTTAGGGCTGCAGCGGGGCCCCATAGCAACGCTATGGCTGCTATCCCCATTGCTACACCACTGATTATTACTATTATTTATTGTATTTTTAAAGCACCATCATATTATGCAGCAATGGACAATAAAAAGGGATACATACAATGGTAACAAGGGATCACAGACAACAACTGTAAAACAAGGTTATACAAGGCAAACATGGTACAAGATACATGATCATGTTATTAGGGAGCTAGTTACAGAGATCCAGTAATTCAAGTCCGAGGCGGACCATGGGAAGGTGCACATAATGGGGAGCATGATGAGTGTATATCAAAACTGCAGCTAGATAATCATACTGTGGCTCCATTTCACATTGAAAAATGACATATCTGACAAACAGTTATGTATAACTATATGCACACAACATAACCAATTGATCTGATGACAAGTAGCATCTGTCAAACATGAAATATGAGCAACTGTGCAGAAATATAAAACGCACACAATAACCAATAATCAGAATAACCAAAACAGAGAGGAAAAAAAAAAGCATAAATTCTACTATTCATGCAGTCCAGGTCTTAGTAAATACAGTTCTCAAATCTCTTATGGTGTTTGGTTCAAATACCCTTCATACTCCAAGGAGATTTGTTAAACTATAGAGTTTAAAACTTACGAAAACAATCATTTAAATGCTTTAATCTGACTGAATTAATTAAATGCATATTTAATTTTGTATAGATTTATTATTTTTATTGGATCTTAATTATCATCAAATTATTGCAATGGAATCGTGTGCTCAGCAGCATTAGGAGTTATAAAAGGTACCTCGTTCTTTCGCCATACCATGACCTGGAGGAGTTAAAATCTCCAGTGAAATAAAAACTATATCATAATGCTATCTGTCCATTGCTTATTTCTAGTATTCTGCTGGAAGGCTCACATACTGATGTTCTTGCCACCATAAAGAAAACATTTAGCCTCAATCAGTCGGAAACTGTCCACATGTTCCAGACATTAATGACGTGCATGAAGGCCAAGAACTTGGTGAGTTTGCTGCTTTTTTCTACTATTTTTCCCATAACAATGTCTATGACTATGTTATTTGTGAGAAGTATCAAAATAAAGTCAGAAGCACATGAAGACAACACATGTAGGTTCCAAAAGTCATAGAGATTGACACAGATGTCATACACAAAATAGAAGTAAGCTAAGCTTCAGAAATATTGGTTAATGTAGCCCAGGCATGGGCAAACTTAGCCCTCCAGCTGTTAAGGAACTACAAGTCTCACAATGCATTGCAGGAGTCTGACAGCCACAGTCATGACTCATAAAGGCAAATGCATTGTGGGACTTGTAGTTCCTTAATAGCTGGAGGGCCAATTTGCCCATGCCTGATGTAGCCATTCATCTTATTAAGTGACCACAAAGGAGGCCTGTGAGGTCAAAGTCAAAGGATTTAATGTGTCTCTTTGGAACTTTCATCTGTTTCTCATAGCAACAGTATTAATTTGTTAAAGGCAGGTGTAGTGTTTCTGTTAGCAGTCAGAAGGGTTATGGGTTTTAAGGTTAATTTGAGATATTCGTCAAAGGAGAATATTAGGGTTATGTGTAGGTTAGACTGGAGGAATCGTTTTATGTTTGGTTGTGGGCTGGAATTGGGATAGGGGTCATCTAAAGTAAATCAAATTAAGAAATATAAGGATTAGTTGAATTAAAAATGTCTCTTTGTCATATGCTGGTTGACTTTTTCTGTAGGGAGTCATCTAGATTTCATAAGAATTTTATTTTAAAATAACCATGTCCATTGTTTTCCCCTGTAACACTGTACAAAAATAGATCATTATTATTATGCATTTATATATTACTGACATTTACCACTTTACAGTGTAGAGTGGTTAAGTTACGGTATGTCATTATTCTCTAAGGGTCTTAGAGAAGCTCAGAATCAAATTCCTACTAGTGTCATTAGCCCTCTTCACTCAGGCTGTGCTACTGAGTGGTGTACACAGCTAGGCATTGGTGCTAGCTTCAGTAGAGTATGGAGCAGCATGCCCTATTCAGTACAGGCTGCCCATCTCTCTCCACCAAAGAAAATGTATATAGATGCATTTTTTATATGGTACCACAGGTGGCGTGAACAAGCCTTTATAACTTATTGGACAGCCTGAGCAGTGGCAGGGAAGAGATGGAGCAGAGTGTTTAGCACTGCTTTGCACTTATTTTAGTGTGAGTATTGTGTGTCATTGAGCGAGTTCAGGCCACTGCAGTGACATGGCAGTGTGTCTCCAAAAGCCAGTGGAGAGCAATCTAGAATCCCCAAAGTAAATTATTGTGGAAGACCTCCAAAAATGGCCTCACAAAATGAAAAAGGCCTCCAACAATCATCAAGTATGATTGTTTCAGGCAACCTTTATTGCCTGTGCACGTGGGCATTAACTCATGCATTTTTGCCAACACAGGTCATACTGCACAATATGCACAATATACTCCATAATATGGTGCTACCACTAGCTCAAACCATAGGTCTGATCTATGTACTGTACCAAATCTCACCGAATCTCTGCAAAGTACTACATCTCAGTTAATGACTGTAAACATTGCAAATTAGATGCTCACTCGTTATTTTGAAAAGCTCAAGTAAACAAAGCAAAATGGTTGATATGACAGATTGTTTTAGAGTAAATTACAAACATGTGAAATGTGAGCACCTGATATACAACAAAAATATGACAAGAAGCTGAGTATCACACTTATGGTACCTACACGATACACTAAAAAAAGTTCGATTTTCCCGTTTTTTCGACCAAATCGATCAACAAAAAAATTTAAACGATTATCCCATTTTTTTTTAATACAAATTTTATCAGACATGTTGGAAAAATCTGTATATTCGATCTAACGGAATAATCGAACAAAATTATCTAATCGCAAAAAATTGTACTAAGTATGGGTACCATTAGTCTGATGTTTTATTAATCTCATGATTATTTTTATGTTCCAGATAACACTATTTCATGCTGGGCCTGAACAACAAAAGGATATTGATGTTGCAATCCTTACATCTCTTTTGAAAAGCAAGTATATATATTAAAGCTTGCTTACTTGCAGGTTGAGTGACTCTCTTCTGCTGTTGGAATGGAACTAATACAAATAGATTGTGAACTGAAAGTCTCAGGTGCCCACTAATAATACAATGTTTTTTTTTGTACAATCTTAGCAAATCTCTGTAGTAGAAGGGTAAACTGAGTGAATATACTTTGAACAGATATATTAGGTTTTCCCTCGTATTACACAGAAATTGTAAGATTGTGCAAAAAAAGATTGTATGATTAGGGTCCACCTTTATGGTGCCCACACATGGTACAATTTTTTCTTTTTTTTTTTTTTTTTTTGACTAGATAATTTTGTTCGACTTTTTCGTCAGATTGAATACAAAGATTTTTCCAACACGTCTGATCGGATTTTTATTGAAAAAACGGGATAATCGATTCTTTTTTCTTGATTGAAAAAAGAGTCTTTTAACCTCCTCAGCGGTATGGACGAATATACACGTCCATCACCGCCGGAGGTCGCCGCTCAGGCCCTGCTGGGCCAATTTTAATGAAATAAAAAGCAGCACACGCAGCCGGCACTTTGCCAGCCGCGTGTGCTGCCTGATGGCCGCCGCTCTGCGGCGATCCGCCGCGAGCAGCGGCGAAAGAGGGTCCCCCCAGCCGCCCGAGCCCTGCGCAGCCGGAACAAAAGTTCCGGCCAGCGCTAAGGGCTGGATCGGAGGCGGCTGACGTCCATGACGTCACTCCGCTCGTCGCTATGGCGACGATGTAAGCAAAACAAGGAAGGCTGCTCATTGCGGCCTTCCTTGTTTATTCTGGTCGCCGGAGGCGATCAGAATGACGCTTCCGGAGCGCCCTCTAGTGGGCTTTCATGCAGCCAACTTTCAGTTGGTTTATTTAAAAAAAAACCTCCCGCAGCCTCCCTGGCGATCTTAATAGACCGCCAGGGAGGTTAAACCTTCGTTCGATTTGATAGTTTTGGTAGAATAAACAGGAAAATTGAATGTTTTTATTGTACCGTGTATGGGCACCTTTAGAGTGATTTTTGTTTTAAATATACTTTTTTTTAAATATACTTCTTTAATTTATTTACAGTGCTAATTGTCAAAAAAAACCCTCATTGTCATATTTGTAATTTAGAATTATACAAATTCATGTTTTCATCTTTGTATGGAACATTACCTGCTGGTGGGACCATGGGAACATTTTTGCTTTACTAGTGTAGTAGCGGTATTGTACTGTGTTAGCCATCAGTAAAAGCAAGAAGTTTTGAATACGGATGATACCATTTATTGGCTAACTTTAAACTACTTTAAGTTAGCCAATACTTGGTACCACCCTGATTTTACTGGTGTTGTAAATGAGGGCCTTATTCAATTCACTTTCTTTCCTAAGTTTTCTCCAAGGAGATAATTTTGCATCTTTTGTTTGGAATAACTTATCAGCAATTTAATTGAAAAAGTACCAAAAAGGCAAAATTATTATTATTAGTATTTTCTTGCTTGTGAGGGCTTAAAGAGAGCCCGAGGTGGGCTATAAAATAAAATAAAAAATGTAGGCTACCTGAGCCAGGGGGGTGAGCGGATCAGGTAGCCACAAAAACCGCCGCTCCCCACCGCTCTTGTAGGCCGCAATGGCCCACTTTCACTTTTATGACCTCCAAGTCACGACTCTGGAATGAGAGACTGTCTCTCATTCACAGCGTGCAGGGAGGTGGGGGAAGCGGCAAAGAGCGTGTACAGGGAGAGAGAGCTGCCCAATGGCAGCTCTGGAAACCCTGTAGGAATGCCCCTGGTGGGCATTTAGAACAGGGAATCCCTCTCCCCTGTGTTTACCTCTGAGATGGTGACAAATAATGTTGACAATCTTGGGGAGCTATAGCACGGCGGTTGGTGGGACAGAGAGAGGTGGTGGGGGGACACATAGGCATGTCAAGAGGCAGAGAACATGCCTCTGTGTCCCATCTGCCCCCCCCCCCCCCCCCAAGAACCACCTTTTCTTTAAAGGACATTTTATTGATAAGAAAATATCAACTAGGAAAAAAAGTGAATTGGATCAGGCCCTTAGTGTCTAATATTACATGACCTATTAACCCTCCAGGCGGTTCGGGGTAAGCCGCGCAGGAGGATTTCTCAGGCCCTGGGCCGATTTGCAAAATCTGCTCTGCGCCGATTCACCGCTACCCGCCGCACCCCCCCGCCCCCCCAGACCCCTTGCGCAGCCTGGCCTATCAGCGCCAGGCAGCGCTGAGGAGTGGATCGGGACTCCAGATGACGTCACGACGTCAATGACATCATCACGATCGTGGCCATGGCGACGGGAAAAGCCCTCCAGGAAATCCTGTCCTTTGAACGGGATTTCCAGATCGCCGGAGGCGATCGGAGCGGGTGGGGGGATGCCGCTGCACAGCGGCTATCATGTAGCAAACCCTAGGCTCGCTACATGATTTAAAAAATTTAAAAAATTTAAAAAAAACTGCTGCGCTGCCCCCTGGCGGTTTTTAATAGACCACCAGGAGGGTTAACTAAGGTGACAAGGTAGGGGAAGTAGTGTGGTCATGAGGTTCTGTTGTACATGTTATGTAACATATCTTAAGGCATTTCCAGTGATAGCTGGTGTAGGTATTATAACTCATACAGCAAATCTAAATTGACTTCTTTGAGGTGGCAAATTGTAACCACTTCATAGCAGACCACTCTAAGTTTGCTGGATCTCATACAGTTACTGTAGACTAATCTTTACTAAAAAGCAGTAAAACAAGACCCATTTCCATTTGCATACCTTTCATTCATAATGTGTTTTACTATCCTATTGAAAAATATACATTCATTTAAAATAAGTACTAAATATAAAATAAATTACATAATACGTAAATTAATTATACATTCTATTTAAAATGCTTTTTTGATTATAACAAAAATGACTTATTTCTCATAATACATTGACTATGTACATCTTTATAAACAATCTTTCTGTTCAAAAGGCTTTGCAACAAACTATATTTTTAATTGTTCTGTTGTGTCTAAGGGCCGTTTCCACTTGTGCGGTGCGAATCGCCGCAGTAAAAATTTGCGTGCGGATGCGAATTTCACATGCGGATGTATGCAAATTTTCATGCGAATTCGCATGAAAATTCGCATGAATGACGCTGTATGCGAATTTAACCATGGCAGTGCCGGTGTGCATTTCCATTGATTTCCATGCGAATTCGCATGAAAATTTGCATACCAATCCCTATTAAATACATTAGCGGCGATTCGCATGCATTCCACACGCAGGCGAATTCTGAGGGCTCTGCCGTGCAGAAAAATCCTGCACAGAAAAACGCTCAGGAAAACTGACAAGTGGAAACAGGCCCATCCACTTGTATTGACTGTGCGAATCTGCATGCAGGAAACGCATGCAGATTCGCGATAGTGGAAACGGGCCCTAAATCTAGGGATGGTCAATAATATGCAAATAATTCTGAGTTTGGTGCAGATTTTATGCTAATTTTTATGCACATTTAAGCTACTTGAAATGATTTGCATATCATTGACCATCCTCTTCTATTTAAATATATTATATCAAAATCTATATGTAATTTTCTGTTTCATTTAGGTACAAATATGTCTCATTATGATCAGCTTGTTCTGGCCTTGGCTTGGAATAGAGTAGATATTGCCAAAAACTACATTTTTGTACCTGGACAACAATGGATGGTAGGTCAATCTTTCTTAGTGTCATTCATTTATTTTATATTACAATGAAGAAGTTTTTAAAACTCACTTCAACTCAAATCCTTTTATTTACTAGATAAAGTACAGTTTTATTAACCGTATTTTCTCCTGTCACTATAATTTCACTTCCCATCAATCGCGACACTACAGGAAGTGATGACATTTCAGTAACACATATAGAGATTCTGGTAGACCAGAATAAACGTTTTAATACAACCATATAAAAGTGTATATATTGCTCCTGTGGCCTTCGTTGGGGTTGTTATTACAGAAATTCATCCAATATCCATGTTTGGTACTGAAGGAGGTGTTTTCTAATTTCTCCCTGACATACCGTAGTTATTGGATGGATGGTTGAATTTAATACAACTTTTCAGGGATGTGTCTTCCCATCTTCTGGCTAAAACTGGAGCTTAATTTGATAGAGATTACTTTAAGATATTGGAGTACATATGTCCCGGCCACTTGTAATTTGGGCGCAGGGAGTAGCCAAAATACAGCTCTCCCTGTGCTAGCTAATCTTGAGTATATATAAAAATATATTCCCCTGATAATTACCTAATTTTTTGGCCCCGTAGTTTGAAGTACAGCTTTTGCCGGCCCCCAAATTATGGTGCTTTTATCCCTAATCCGGGATGCACCGCTATAGCCGTAATTAACATTACAGCCTATGGCGACGCCAAATCTATATAAAGAAAGCTATAACACGCACACCTTGTATTTTAGGGTGCCACTAATGCGGCACTGAAATGACCTGTCTTGCAGTTTATGTAACTGTAGTTTGCCCCACTTTCTAAATTCTATGTAAAGTAAATTTGTTTCAGCAATGTACCTTGTAAGGTAAACGCATGTTACAAATGATGAGAGAAATACTTTCCAGCTTTCTGTTTGTTTTTTGTCTGAGAGCTTTTGAATTCATGTTTGAAATCTCTGACTTTTAAAGTAGTTAGCTAACTGCCTCGGCAGAACAGCTACTTTGTAAACACAGAATCTTAACCCTATGTCTGCTTCCATGAAACCAAGAAGTAGACACACTGCAGATTCATTGCAGGATTTGTATTAGTTGTAACAAAGTAAGGTTTTTCTTTAAAGGTTTCTTATATTTAAATGCAGAGAGGAAGTTCTGAGTTCAGGTTTCTTGTCACAACTAGAGAAACTAGAACATAGTATCATGTTATTTGGGTGAGGTGTCGGAAGGCGTAAAGAGAGAAATCAAACCTGTAACATTTTTCATGGCAGTAAACTGATGGCCTAGCTGTATAGTATTTAGTCTCTCCACCTTGGCAGTGCAGACTGCTGAAATAAACCAAGATCTGCTGAACCCCATTGAGTTTTGGTGTTTTGTTAGACTTCATCATTAGGAACACCACCAGTCAGGAGTCAAGTACCATGGCCAGACAGGAGTCAAGTGAGGAGATGAAAAGGAGTTCATAGTTGAGTGCATAGTCAGATTCTCATCTAAGTATGGGGACTCACCAGGGCTAGAGTAGAGCCCTGTGTGTGACAGCAGCCTGTGCTGTTGAGGTAGTAAGAGTAGAAGTAGGGTGCAACCTTACTGCAATATGAGTTTGGTAGCTAGAACATCACAGCCAGAATCCAAGAGCATAGTTGAGAGAGCAGAACATGTTTACGGGCCAGGGTCTGTATGGTCTATCCACCTGGTGCTTGCTCCTGCCGCATCACCTTGTCCTGGCATCCCTATGCACTTAATGAAACCTGCTCACGTAACCCTTGGCATGTGCTGTTAGATCCTCCAGTGACATGACTCACAGGAGGCCCCACGCTAATCAGAGGAAGCAGGGAGCTCAGTAGCGGGACAGGTGAGTGAGTGACTCTTTAAAATGGCCTGCAGAGTTTACTTTGTCATGTTATTAATGTGATTTATTAAATGTTAAGCTCCTGTATCTTTTTACTTGGATAGTGTGTGTGTGTGTGTGTGTGTGTGTGTGTGTGTGTGTGCGTGTGCGTGTGTGTGCGTGCGTGCGTGCGTGCGTGTGTGCGTGTGCGTGTGTGCGTGCGTGTATTAATGAACTATGAGGGAACAGAGACCAATGTTGATTGAGGTGAGGGAAGGTCCAGGTCCAAATTCCACATAGAGGCCAAGAGGAATGTAGCTACGCTACTCAAAATACTGGTAGAATCTAAATGTTTTAAAATAAAAGTGTTCTTCTTAAGTATATTTAATCTTTTATTTCACAGACAAAGCCTTTGGAACAAGCCATGCTAGATGCACTTGTAATGGACAGGGTTGACTTTGTCAAGCTCCTTCTAGAAAATGGTGTCAGCATGCACAAGTTTCTTACAATTCCCAGGCTTGAAGAATTGTACAATTCAGTAAGTTAATTTTTTTTTTTAATATAAATTGAATTAGAAATGTGTGCATAGTACACATTGAAAGCATACTTAATCAATCTGTTCTGGGTGCTCATGGTTAACAAAGGGCTTATACAAGTGTGCAACTTTAGTTGCCCAAAACTATCATGCATTATTGTCTTCAGGTACCTTTGCAAAATGTGTACCAATATTCCCACAAGCTTGCCAGCTGTTTGCTAGGATTACCCACTAGTCCTAGTGGACTAGAGGAGCTGTCAGCCATACTATCTCAGAAAAAATCCACATATATAAGTAAATACTTGCTCTACTTACATAACAAATGTATTGCACAGCCCACGTTTTGATTTTAGTGATTTTTCTATAATAAAAAAGAGAAAATACTTAGTAGTCTCCATTTTAACTGTCTATCTTGAAGCCAATCCTGATGTCATTTCCTCCCTTACTTTCCTCTGCCTGATTGTGTGTGCATTGCCCACCCTCCTACCAGTCTTCAGGCACTCCCACCCAGCTCTGCAATAGAAAGTGCATGTCTCAGCATGATAAATATTGGCTGATCACAGAGGAACAGAGGTGTGGCAGGGGAAAGCAGGGGGGGGGGTGGGGGAGAGAGGCTTCAGCCAATCAGGCTGCATTAGTTATGTCTGATAGGAAAGTTAAAGAAGCAAAAAAAACATAGTCCCCCTGCTGTGTGACGATGCCATCAATCTAGTTTCTGCTTGACAGAAATCGTAAAGCCCAAGCTTCTGGGAGAATGGTGTCTGTATTTTTGACACCTTCGTGCAGAGCAGCAAAAGGCACAGATCTTATCAGAGTCTCTCAGGAAGCAGCTGACCTACTGTGACCCATTCTTCATATCTTCATATTTCTTCACATTTTCTTCATAATTCATGGCATAGCAAGTCTCTATGTTTATTTAAAGAAAGTAACACGCACACCAGCACAATTTTGTATGCAAAAGTGTATTAACTAATTGGTACAGCAATAATCATACAATAAATACAGAGATCACTAGCAGGGATTAAATTGATGTACAACAAGATAGCAGTAACAACAGTATCAAAAAGACTATAGCAAGTCTCTATGCCCATCAAATCTGCACAGGTTGTGGGATTCCGCATGGCGCTGGTTCTGAGAGGTTTCCTGACCAGTTGGACTCCCAGAACTGGAGTAAGACCGTTTTAAAGTAACCCTTTAATACCGCAGGGGTCTGACCCCTCAAGTTTGATATCATTGTTATCGATAAATGTTGACTGACGTAAAAATGTTATTAGATTTAACATAACCTGTACGGTTTTGGAGATAGGACACCTATCATGATTTAGGTATATTTCTGTCTCCATGAGAAGGGGCTGGCTCATCTCAGGTTCCAAGAGGTGTGTGATCCCCGCCCTCACTCCTCCTTGATGAAGTGAGGGGTATAACTTGGCAGAGTTCTGAAGCTCTGTGTCCAAAGTCCATCATCTAAATCTGACGTCGAAGTAACATCAAATCAACAGTCAGCTGGACACTGGCAAAATCACTTGGATTATTTCCTAAAAAGAGCATGGCAATCGGCCATCTTGAACTTTCTCCAAAGATTTGCAGTTTCCGCATGGACTACCAATAACAGTATTTGAACTGCATATTAAGACATTCTGTTTCCTTTTCATCTCTCCTCTTTTTCTATTAACCCAATCTGTTCTGCCAGTCCCAGAAAGGTATATTTAGCTGTGGGTTAAAGTATACTGTGTGTATGTTGTTTTAGAATAAAACTAATGATTTTATCGTTCAGTCTTGTGCTTGTTCTGGTCATCTGATTGTTGCTACAAAGAATCTGACCTCCAGAGAATCATACTACCACATTGTTTTATTAGTTCCTTATAAATTGTTAATTTGCTAGCTAGGTTGTAAATAACCGTTTTTTCCTTCTAGGATTAGCTAGTACTCCGATTTCCTTCAGGAAATCGATAACTTTAGTTTATCGATTGTACATACAACGTCACGTTGCTCACAGTCTTCAAGCCTTGACTTAAAGTGACTATTCCCTTAACGGTGACTGGAGCATGTTGGACGTGATTGGGCTGGCTGCCATATTATGATAGCGTTGGGGTCTCTTCGCCCTTTCAAATCGGAGAGTGGCAGTGAAATTACCCGATTTCCAGCGTGAAATCGATATTTCTTAGTTTACCAGTTGTACATACAATTGGGATTGTACATGTATGGGCACCTCCAACCAATCTTAAACGTTTACTACGCACACAGTGAATCTGCCTCCAGAAGTCTCTAGTGCATGAGACCTGCATGGCAACAGTGGCCTAGTAATACAGGATTGGTGAGCGATTGTCACATTACATATTGTCGACAGCATTGCGGCCAATCTTTAGCGTCAGTCTGTTAATCGTACTTCCAACCATCGGAGGTAACTATTCCCCGATTGGTAACGGGAGCAGATTAGATGGGATTGGCACGCTCTGTCACATTACTACCTTCTGATGATCCAGCAACCGGTCTTTTATAGATGGGATTGCAGGGCTGGATTGTCACACCTGAGGCCTCTACAGATGCAGTACAAGAAAATTTTGTACTGCGTCTGTGCAGCCACAGTGCTATTTGTCTAGTTAAGTGAATAATTGGATGTGACCCACGGCAAGGAATGGAGGGGGCTACAGTGATGGCGTGGGACTTGTGTGACACTTTTTGTTTTTTTAAATGGCCACACAGCCACTTTAAGGTACAGTTTTCAGATAGTAGTGGAGTTAACCATGGGAAACAGGCTCTAACAACTGTTAAGCCAAATCAGCATATGAAAAATGCAGTTTAGCTCTGGCTTGGATCCCTGTACATCTCTTTAGAAAGGGGATTGGAGAAAGCAGAGGACCTGCTGTTTCACGGGACTACAATGGCAATAAACCAAGAAAATGTAACCCTGTTAATAAATGATCTCATGAACAGGTTAACCTACAAGATGATAGAGTCAGAATATTCCTGCTTGATCTGACTGCAAACAGCCAGATTACCCAACATTCACCTGTACAGGGTCTTCTAAAAAAATTAGCATATTGTGATAAAGTTCATTATTTTCTGTAATGTACTGATAAACATTAGACTTTCATATATTTTAGATTCAAATACACACAACTGAAATAGTTCAAGCCTTTTATTTTTTTAATATTGATGATTTTGGCATACAGCTCATGAAAACCCAAATTTCCTATCTCAAAAAATTAGCATATTTGATCCAACCAATAAAAGAAAAGTGTTTTTAAAACAAAACAAGTCAACCTTCAAATTATTATGTTCAGTTATGCACTCAATACTTGGTCGGGAATCCTTTTGCAGAAATGACTGATTCAATGCGGCGTGGCATGGAGGCAATCAGCCTGTGGCACTGCTCAGGTGTTATGGAGGCCCAGGATGCTTCGATAGCGGCCTTAAGCTCATCCAGAGTGTTGGGTCTTGCGTCTCTCAACTTTCTCTTCACAATATCCCACAGATTCTCTATGGGGTTCAGGTCAGGAGAGTTGGCAGGCCAATTGAGCACAGTAATACCATGGTCAGTAAACCATTTACCAGTGGTTTTGGCACTGTGAGCAGGTGCCCGGTCGTGCTGAAAAATGAAATCTTCATCTCCATAAAGCTTTTCAGCAGATGGAAGCATGAACCCACTTTTGAACCAGAAACAGCGGCAGAAGCGAGTGACCTGGGCTACAGAGAAGCAGCACTGGACTGTTGCTCAGTGGGCCAAAGTACTTTTTTTCAGATGAAAGCAACTTTTACATGTAATTCAGAAATCAAGGTGCCAGAGTCTGGAGGAAGACTGGGGAGAGGGAAATGCCAAAATGCCTGAAGTCCAGTGTCAAGTACCCACAGTCAGTGATGGTCTGGGGTGCCATGTCAGCTGCTGGTGTTGATCCACTGTGTTTTATCAAGGGCAGGGTCAATGCAGCTAGCTATCAGGAGATTTTGGAGCACTTCATGCTTTTATCTGCTGAAAAACTTTATGGAGATGAAGATTTCATTTTTCAGCACGACCTGGCACCTGCTCACAATGCCAAAACCACTGGTAAATGGTTTACTGACCATGGTATTACTGAACTCAATTGGCCTGCCAACTCTCCTGACCTGAACCCATAGAGAATCTGTGGGATATTGTGAAGAGAAAGTTGAGAGACGCAAGACCCAACACTCTGGATGAGCTTAAGGCCGCTATCGAAGCATCCTGGGCCTCCATAACACCTGAGCAGTGCCACAGGCTGATTGCCTCCATGCCACGCCGCATTGAAGGAGTCATTTCTGCAAAAGGATTCCCGACCAAGTATTGAGTGCATAACTGAACATAATTATTTGAAGGTTGACTTTTTTTGTTTTAAAAACACTTTTCTTTTATTGGTTGGATCAAATATGCTAATTTTTTTAGATAGGAAATTTGGGTTTTCATGAGCTGTATGCCAAAATCATCAATATTAAAACAATAAAAGGCTTGAACTACTTCAGTTGTGTGTATTTGAATCTAAAATATATGAAAGTCTAATGTTTATGAGTACATTACAGAAAATAATGAACTTTATCACAATATGCTAATTTTTTTAGAAGACCCTGTATATAGCTTGAAACAGTGACAAAAATGGTGTATCAAGTTACCAGAGTATTTTTTTTCTTTAATCTGGTGGACTTGTTTGCATTTCACATGATGTACTTAGACAGAAAGCAGAGCATTTACATTGTTGGTAAAATAGCGCACTCAGGTTCATATACGGTAAGCTGATAAGTCAACTGCAAATTCTAGACTTGTGGAATACTGCAGTACATTAATTTTTTCCATTTAAATGCAGACCATTCTTGGGACACCTACAGATGTGACAATTCATAAGATACAGCCAGATCACCCTGCCCACAGAAATGAATACACAGGTGGTAAAATAAGAAAGGCACTGAATCAAAAGTGTTCAAAAACCCTCACAATACTGATTTTACATTTTTTTTATACAAGCCCCTGTTGTCAAGAATTATTAATCCATGTCAGATTTTTTTTTAATGTTTTGTCCTGAGGTTGTCTTTAAGGTATTTACAATAACATATAAGTGAAAGCCAATTATGTAAACACCTTTGCTTTGCTGTAGGCTCAAGACACAAGTAGAGACACCCTTCGACACCTTATCCAAGAAGTCAAGAAGGTAATGATCCATCTTATTTACTATGAGTTTTCTTCTGCACTGCAATCCATCTCTCCCCCAAATTGTCTTTGGTCATGGGTTTAATAAAGCAGAACTTCAGCCCAATTACTGCATTGCGCTCTTAAAAATGTAGCAGACATGCATATTAATCAGAAAAGAGCCTTCACACACTCAACCTCAAATAAAAAACGCATATTCACCAGGGGGTCGACCAGGACACCCTGACCCCAAAGTACAAAATCCACCGAGTAGTAAAATTGATCTAGACTTAAACAGCAGTTTGCTTTATTCCATACTCATGGTACCAGAATTACAACAACAGAACATTTTGGTCACCAAGACCTTTGTCAAGATACCTTATCATGAAGTATCTAAATCTGGTAAGCTGCTGACATATGAGGTGTAAGTAAATTAAAGAAGAGGACACAGAGAGTGATCTCTTTTATGTATTTGTGAGCAGTGTGTTTGGACTGGTGTGGGAGACCAGTGGAAAAGGCTATTACTGGGAGAAACTAAATTAGCATATATGCTTTAATAATGCTAATATTTGTGTAGTGCTTCTCGCCTGTCGAAATCAAAGCACTTGAGAGCTACAACTACTGAAGTCGTGTTCAGTCGGCCATTCTAAAGTACTAGGGAGTTAATTTAGCTACTTTTAAGACTAATATATATTAAGCTTTATTTGAAATACTTGGGAAAATATTTACTTAACTAAATAAAATAACTTTCTAACTCTTTGCACTTATTCTTATTACCAACATGTGAACTTAAGTTACATAACATATATTGTTTAGTTATGTTTAGTTATGATCCATTATTATTTTTTTAGGGCAACCTATCAGCACGGTACAAGCTCACCCTATTGGATGTTGGACTTGTTATAGAATATCTCATGGGTGGAACATACAGATGCAGCTACACGAAGAAACATTTCAGAAGAATGTATAAACTTCTCAGCCAGGTAATTTCTGACTGTCATTAGAGATGATCGAATTTAATCTGATTCAGTTCAGCCCAAATTCATCAAATTAACCCCAACATTTAACAAAAACTCCCTTTAGTTCTGTAGATTCTCAAGTATAAGTTAACGTGTATGTCTTCAGGCATGAATGTATTTTCAGTTTAGCAAATAGGACACCTGGCAATGCCACATAAGTAAATTGTGGTACAATGCTGCCACTGAGGTTGGTCTTAACAGGAAATGGACAGAAAGATGGGCTCGTCGTTGTTACGTGGCAATGCTTAGAAAGGTGGGGATTTTTGGAAATGTATGTGCAGAAACTGGCATACAAATAGCAGAGATTATATATTTAAAAAAAACATTTCTAGAGGTGTACCTTGGATGAGATTGGCAGTACTAGCTACATTTATGTTGCAGTTCTCAATGGAGACTCTTATAAAGAAGAATATGGTTTAAAGTTTAAACCAATAAGTGAATAAATATATTTTTCAAATGTAAAAACTTTCAACATTTGAAAAACATATGTATTCACTTACTTTTATTGATTTGGTTATTGCTTTTGCTGGTGTCTATATGCAATTCTGTAAAAATCTAACATTAATGCGTTTGCAGTATGTGATAGCCTTATAAATCAAGTGCTCCAAAGCTTTCCTGCTCTTTGCTGTAAGGTTATTTAAAAAAGCCCCCCTATACTATGTTTTTCCAGAAATGCTGTTTTGAAAGCACCATTAGAAAGGAATTACATGCATGCACCACAGACAAAGGTCTTTACTAAATTCTGGACAGTCTGAGTTTTTTTTTTTTTTTAATCTTCCTGTGATCAAAACTGCAATTACATATCTGCTAATGTACTGACCATCCAGCATTTTCTACTATGTTGCATTATGAACCAGATGAGGTTTACAGCTTATTTTCAGGTCATACCAAGTATTATTTTTTTTTAAGTCCATGTTTTCTAGTTTCCTACTAGTAATCCTCTGGAACAATGGAGATTATTTAGTAAATTAGGCATACCTGCATGGTGAGAGTTATTTGCATGACTCCGCCCCATGGTTACTGACAGTAATCTTTCATTGTCATTGTAATTCCCAATATGTAAAGGTGGTAAATAGTCTGTTGTGCTGTCTTGAAGATGGTGACAGTGTTGCTAACCCATTTTAGGTTATTGTAGATTGTGGACCCAATAAATTTGAATGCCTCTACTTGGGTAATTGTAGATTTATTTATGATTAGGGGGAAGGGCTGGGAAGGTTCCAAGTTGTTGCTGCTTCACCAGGAAGAAGGCTGCCCCTCTACATGCCTGTGTGCAGGCTCATTCCTGGTTTTATATGAGACCAACTAGTATTGTGTCATAGGTAAACTTCAAAACCTTTACAGATCTGTAGAGATGCAGTCATTCATGTACAGTTATATAGTGTATAGTTATATAGTGGTGGGGAGAGCTTGAGATGTACTTCCCCGTCTAACCCGCTGACTCTTGACAATCAGGAAGTTATCCATTTGCAGATGGGTTCAAGTATGCTAAGTTGGGAGAGCTTGCTGTGTAACAGCGATAGTATTGTAGTGTTGAATGCAGAACTGGTATCCACAAATACAATTCTGGCATAAGTTCCAGAACTGGTGACTCCAGGCACTCTAGTATATAACGTGGACACATGTTGACAGCATCATCTGCAGACCTTTAGACCTACATGCAAATTGCAGAGCATCCAGTAGGGGATCTGTGATGGATTTCAGATAAGTCAGGATCAGCTGTTAAAAGTGTTTCCCCAATAGTCAGGTGTATTGTCAGATCTCAGAAAACGTGATATGATAGAAATGTTCCTATAGAAAGGAGTAAGTTAATCAAAACGTGTAGCAGAATAATACAGTTTTGCTAATTATTTATTTATGGTAATTTCTGATTTTAGCCCTCAAACCAAAAAAATCAAGGCAACTCTTCAAAAGGTGATGATTCGTTGGATAGGATAGGAAGGATAGAGAAAATAAGGCACAACCAGTTCCTTCAAACTGCCTCTCCCTACCAGCCTAAGGTACTCATGGACTTCCCTAAGTCAAGCATGTTGACTTGAAAAGCCAATAGCATACATTGATAATTGTTTCTGTTTTCTCACTGGCAGAATGACATGAATGAAAAAGAAAGTTCACAAAGATCCAGCAAGGAGGATGATATTGTAAAGGCTTTTCGCTATCCATTTAATGAGCTTCTAGTATGGGCAGTTTTGATGAGGAGACAACGGATGGCACTCTTCTTCTGGCAACATGGGGAAGAATCTATGGCCAAGGCACTGGTTGCAAGGTGCCTTTACAGAGCAATGTATATAGAAGACGGCAAATGGGATATTGTTGCTGATACATCGGATCAACTGAAAGCCTATGCCAGGTAAATCCAAGTGTATTATATGAAGAGTTTTTAAAAAAAAATCTGTAAAAATTGTATTTTTATACTACAGCTAAATGAATGTAAGAGAGTTTCATGGACTGCACATAATACTGTATGTACTCAGAAGAATGACAACTGTAACAACACTAGCTATATTTGGTGGGAATACTCTGTAGTACAGAAGCTCTAGGCAAACTATACTCCATGGCTGGTGACTTATTCAACATGCAGCTGACCCTAGACTCAGCTAATGTTCTTCCATGCTTTATCTGTGAGGCTTGGCTCACATTAGATCATCTGAACACTTTAAAAGTGGATTTGTGTTATGCAGCCCATAGACAATTGCTGACTTTGTCCTATTCACTTTTGTGCATTGTGTGCTCCATCAACAATAAAGAGCAGCAGACCTAGTTAAAACCAAACTTTGGCTTCATACATCTCCCAGTGCCTCCCCCAACAATCAGTTTGGACAGCTGATACATTTATAATGCTCTGATTTTCTGTGGTCACTTGTTTGAGCACAAAATCATGGCCAGCAAATTAGAGCCTTCCAAATCTGTCTGCTGATCAAACTGATGAACATAAGTGCAATTATCTTATGGGTCTGAAGATATGTCAGAAAAGAGACTCATATCATAGGTTCAAATTTATACTGATTTGTATGTCTAGTCTCAGTAAAAAAAAAAGAACACTGCAAACTTTGTAGGTAGAGTCGTCTGAAAGAGCAGAGCATTGTGAATGCGATGTCATAATAATTTTAAGTTGATGTAAAATTAATGAAAAGGTGTGCAGCTGGAAATTTGGCCATTTCCATGCTGAATATATTTGCATAAAATTATCATTACTTTTGCACCAACTCTAAAATATCAGCATCTGAATGACCATCCCTAGACAGAGCATAAAAAATCTAAAATGTTTAGTTTCAACAACTATGTTGATGACCTATACTTGCTCTTTCTGCTGCAGAGAATTTGCTGATCTGGCAGTAGAATTCCTTGACAATAGCCACAAGCAAAATGAGAGAATGACAATGAAGCTACTGACGCATGAACTGCCCAATTGGAGTAAATCAACTTGCCTTAACCTGGCAATTTCAGGAAAGGTCCGAACATTTATTTCCCACCCTTGTACTCAGAAGCTTCTTTCTGAAATGTGGATGGGGAGGCTGAACTTGAGGAAAAATTCATGGCTAAAGGTAATCATTATTTTTATTTTTTTTTAAATAACGCAATTATCTTCCATAGAACTGTTCATAGTACAAAACAAATAGTGGAAAGCATATACATGAGCCTTTCAAGACTCTGTAGAATCAGGACATCCAGCATTACAAATACATGCATAGTTGAGACATCACCAATACTGGTACATGTTTATATGATAAATTACATGAGAATAAAGAAATAATAGGAGGCGGTCCCTGCCCCTGCAAACTTATAATCTAGAGGGTAGTGGGTTGGAGATATTAGGGAAGAAGACACAGAGCATCAGCAGGACAGCCAGGAAATTTGTATTATTTAAATGGAAATAAAACAGGCAATCTCCACCTCAAGTTCCCTCTAACCCCTCTGGGACCATGGATGTTACAGTTATGTCCTGTGCTGCTGAATGGACGTAACTTTAATGTCCCTTGGTCCCGGACGTAACTTTAATGTCCCTTGGTCCCTCTGCATGCAGTAGAATGGGGATGTCATCTCCCCTCACTGATCAGGGGCCATCTTGATTGGCTCCTGATCACATGATCACTACGTTCGCCACCAATCGTAGTGATCGCTAGGCGATGGCAGAAGAATGGATCCACTCACCTCTCTTGACGTTCCTCCGGCTATCAACGCTCCCCGTCCTCTCTGCCCTCATACTGCGGCTAGTGTCGGGTCCCGGCTTGACGTCATCAAGCTGAGACCCAGAACTTAGCGGCAAGGCTGGATGGCGTGGAGAGAAGAGAGCTGCTCCTTGCTTGGACTATGGTAGGTGAGTAATTGCTGCCTACTTATACTGGGGACACTTAAGCCTTGCTGTCTATACTGCGGATACCTATGCTTCAAACTGGTTACACATTTTATGTAACAGATCTCATCAAGCTCAATAATGTGAAAAACAAACTTTTTGCCAGTTTTATGTCTCTTAAGTCTGTAAGATGAAAACAAACAAGGGCCAGTGCATGCTTCTGGACACCTTTTCAAAGTGTCTACAAGTGTCCCTAAAACCTGCTGACCACTCCATTATTGACTGAGCAAGCTGGATCAGCCATGCTCTTACATTGTTATTTATTACCAGAGGTGCCAGCAGATCACTACCACTCATTGGCCCACTTCATAGAATACAGAATACAGAATGCGTTATACCTCCCTAGCATTATGGACAAGCATATTTCATCCTACAAAAATGGCAACAATCGGTAAGGACGAGTCAAGCTCATCCACTTATTATTCACAAAAGGCAAACATTGACTAAATCATTTATAAAGAAATATTGTTAAAAATAAACAAATTTATTAATTAAGCTATAGTCATTAAAATGTACCAGAAATGGGTAAAAAAAAGTTTTATACATACTTGGGACTTCCCCCAGCCCCATGCACATCGATCACTCCCACTCTGCCGTCCTCTGCTGCCTGCATCTCCGGTACCGGGTCCCATAAGTTCCTCCAGTGGCGGCCAGTCTGCACAAGAGGAGTGTGCCCTCTACGTATCTCTCCGGCGGACGCTGGAGAGTTACGCAAAGAGTGCACTTCCTCTTCTGTAAGATTCGCCCTTTCCTGACCTCTGCCACCACCAAACTCCTCATCCGTGCCCTCATAATTTCCCGCCTAGACTACTGCAATGCCCTTCTGTCTGGTCTCCCTATGACCCGAACAGCCCCACTGCAGTCCACCATAAATGCGGCAGCCAGAATTATCATCTCCTTCCATCGATCCACCACGGCGGCTCCCCTCCTTGAATCCCTCCACTGGCTTATTATCCAGTCCAGAATCAGATTCAAGATACTGTGTCTGACCTACAAATCTGTCCACAAAACCTGTCCAACCTACATTTCCGATATTACTCAGAGGTACACACCTAGCCGCTCACTCCGCTCTTCCAATGAACTTCGCCTGACCACCCCCTGCATCACCCAGTCCCATGCACGCCTCCAGGATTTCTCAAGAGCTGCTCCAACACTATGGAACTCCCTACCTCCACCCATTAGGGCAGCCCCCTCCTTCAACATCTTCAAGAAGGCCCTCAAAACTCACATTTTCACTCTGGCCTACTACCCCTCACAAGTGCTCTAAACCCACAGCTGAACTCTGGTCCCCTACCTTTCGTGTCCCTACCTCTCCTTCTAGATTGTAAGCCTTTGGGCAGGGTCCTCCTCCTTTTGTGTCCTACCTGATCATGCACCTTCATTACTGTGAAACTATGCTATGCATTTGAGTGAACCTAACTTGCCTAATCTCCAAGCTCCCATCCAGTGACTGACTAAGCATTACCTGGTACTCATACTGTGCTGCGTGATCTGGTTTTTCTTGTATTCCTGTATTGTCATATTGTTGCATGTCACCCCTAAATATTGTCTGCAACCTAAACTAATGTCCAGCGCTGCGAAATATGTTGGCGCTTCATAAATACTATGTATGTATATATATATATATATATATATATATATATATATATATATATATATATATATATATATATATATATATATATATATATATACACACACATGTATAAAAACTTTTTTTTCCCATCTCAGATTTTCTTATTTCCTTTAGGCTACTTGCACACTAAGACGTTGCGTTAGGTGCCACGTTAAGGTCGCATAACGTGCACCTAACGCGACGCCTGGTGCTCTTCTATGTGGACGTCAGAGTGAGCCGCGTTGTGCAGCTCACTCTGGCGTCCGTGATGCCGTGATGCGTACTCTTGTGCGCATGCGGCATCACGTGGTCCCGCCGGCCAATCACCGCACAGAGCGGCCACTCCAGGAAGTAAACACTGCACGTCGCAACGTGCAGTGAATATTAATTAGCCATGTGCCTGGCCACTCTCCGCTCCTCCCCAACATGACTGCGCATGTGCAGACAGTCTAACGCGGCTTAAGCCGCTCTAACGTCGTAGCATGCTGCACTTTTGGGAGAACGTGCAGCGTTACATGTAACGCAACGTGGGCTGTGTGAACAGCCCACTTGTGTTACATTGCTGTGCGTTGGGGGAGCGTTACAGGCGCACTAACGTGCGCCTGTAACGTCCCTGTGCGTAAGCAGCCTACAGCTATATTAAGTAACGTTCCTCTTTTAACTAAGTGGGAGCGTTTGTGTCTGTGAGAATTCATGGAGAAGCATGTGATAGCCTGATAGATTTGCGACCTCTAATTTGCTGCAATCACATCCAGCATCGACCCTACATATCTATCACCTGATCACACTGGTAACATGCCTCTCCATGAGTTGTCATAGGTTCTAGGATCACTACTAGCATCACTACTTTGGAGCATGCACTTTTAAGAGGGGGTCAAGCCTACTAATTACAAAAAACCTCTGCTTTACTGTCGTATAATAGTTACATAGTTACATAGTTATTTTGGTTGAAAAAAGACATACGTCCATCGAGTTCAACCAGTATAAAGTACAACACCAGCCTGCTCCCTCACATATCCCTGTTGATCCAGAGGAAGGCGAAAAAACCCTTACAAGGCATGGTCCAATTAGCCCCTTAAGGGAAAAATTCCTTCCCGACTCCAGATGGCAATCAGATAAAATCCCTGGATCAACATCATTAGGCATTACCTAGTAATGAGTCTAGAAAATAACACAGGTATTAAATATTGAGGTGCTGTGTCTTTTTTTGCAGGTGGTTTTTGGTATTTTGCTTCCTCCATCAATTCCATTTTTTCCATACAAGACCAAAGCACAAATGTTGCACATCCCGTTATCCGAGGATGCACATCAAATGATACAAAGTGAAGGAGATATAGTGACTTATGTGGAAGAAGGGGTGACTCTGGTAAGGGCATATAACTTTCCATCCAATGTATATGACTGTTCATTTGATTCCATATTAGCCTTGGTGATGGCGCATATTCACTTCTAGTACCACTTCAGATGCAGGGATATGACCGGAATGTGCACTGTGTGAATATTTAGGGATGGCCTACCATTGTTTCTAAACAAAAGTTGTTCTTTACTTCCTTAATACTTATTGTGGCCATACAGTATATTATTATGTGATTTTTCAGGCGATTGCTATAACAATGCAGTCAGAACAAAGTTCAATCTTGATTGATTTGAAATGCGATCACAATTGAAAGATCCTTCTACAGAAGGATCACAGTGTTCAATTTTTCCCATTTATTTTCTATAACAAATGATTGAATAAAGGATTGTTTAGTGTGGATCAACCTCTTAATCCTATCTGGACAACTATAGTGGTCTAGATAGGAGCTGCGCTAGTATATCTGGATGCATATCTGCATCCAGTGTTTTTGAGGTGGGTGCACTTGCATGCTCATGCTCCTGCCGCTCATTCCCAGTGGCACTTACAGGGGATTGAATTGTGAAGGGGAACATGTATTCCCCAAGCCAACCAAAAGCCCTCTGAATGAATCAACATGCCTTGAGTCACGAGGCATGTTGATTCATAAAAGTGAAAGTACTAATGTAGTAAAAAAAGATTGATCACTTGCTGGTACCTAACAGGATAGTGTATAGTGCCACCTAGTGGCCAAAAAGTTAAATGAAAGTAAAAATAAATAAATAAATGTAATATTTAATAAAACCTTATTAACCCCCCCCCCCCCCACGTAGCTACCAAACCTAAACACGTGCAAAAAAAAAAGTGGCAGTTTAAAAAAAAATACATAGTTACCTTAGGGTCTGAGCTTTTTTAACCACTTGAGGACTGCAGGGCTAAACCCCCCTAGTGACCAGGCCATTTTTAGCTAAATTGGCCACTGCAGCTTTAAGGCCAAGCTGCAGGGCCGCACAACTCAGCACACAAGTGATCCCCCCCCCCTTTTCTCCCCACCAACAGAGCTCTCTGTTGGTGGGGTCTGATCGCTTCCCCCATGTTTATTTTTTTTTAAATAAATATTATTGTTATGGGATTTTAGAAAAAAAAACCTGTTTCTTTAAATTTATTCCCTTCCTCCCTCCCTCCCTCCCCACAGCCGGCCAATTATGGCGATCGGCTGTCATAGGCTTCTGCCTATGAGAGCCGATCGCTCTCTTGTCCCCCATGGGGACAGCCGTGTCACACGGCTGTCCCCAGTGCAGCGCTGCTGCTCATCGCAGCGCTGCACCTAGTAAATAGACGGCGTAATCGCCGTCTAACAGTCTCCCGAGCGGCAATAGCCGCTCGGAGACTGAAGGCGGAGCGGAGCTCCGCCCTCCGAGCATGAGATGCGCGCGCACCATGCGCGCGATCTCATGCTAAACAGAGCCCCAGGACTTTACGCCAATTGGGGTTAGGCGGTCCTGGGGCTGCCGCCGCGGCCACGCCTACTGGCGTGACGCGGGCGGCAGGAGGTTAATATGTATGTAATTAGGGTATATTACTATTATTTTTGCAAATAAGGGGCTTGTAATTATTGATAGGGTGCAAACAGAAAAAATACACCTATATTTCCAAATAATATATTGTCACCATGCATCGTACTATAACATAATTTAAACGTTGTGATAGCCGGGACGACTGGGCAAATTAAATGTGGGGGTTTTATCTATAGTAGCGATAGGGGATGGAATTGGAGAAATTGTGTATTTTTTTAATTTTTTCTTGTATTTCCCTATAAAATGCATAGAAAATAAAGTAATTACTGAAAACAAGTGATAGGTAGTGATAAAGTTATTGGCAAATGAATGGGAGGAGTGCTACAGGGGAAAATTGCTTCCATCCTTAACCACTTGCCGACCGTGCACTCATACCGCGCATCGGCAAAGTGGCAGCTGCAGGACCAGCGACGCAGTTCTGCGTCGCCGGCTGCAGGCTAATTAATCAGGAAGCAGCCGCTCGCGCGAGCGGCTGCTTCCTGTCAATTCACGGCGGGGGGCTAAATGTAAACACAAGCGGAAATAATCTGCTTTGTTTACATTGTACGGCGCTACTGCGCAGCAGCGCCGTAAGGCAGATCGGCGATCCACGGCCAATCAGCAGCCGGGGATCGCCGCCATGTGACAGGGGACAGCCTGTCACTGGCTGCACAGGACGGATAGCGTCCTGTGCAGCCCAGATTGCCAGGGGGGACAGGGATGAGAGGGAGGGGGGAATTTCGCCGTGGAGGGGGGCTTTGAGGTGCCCCCCCTGCAACACCCAGGCAGGCAGGAGCGATCAGACCCCCCCCAGCACATCATCCCCCTAGTGGGGAAAAAAGGGGGGCGATCTGGTCGCTCTGCCTGCACCCTGATCTGTGCTGGGGGCTGCACAGCCCACCCAGCACAGATCAGCTAAAACAGCGCTGGTCCTTAAGGGGGGGGGGGTAAAGGGTGGGTCCTCAAGTGGTTAAGGTGAAAACATCCCGCAGGTGCATAAAGTGGTTAAGAGAAAATTTTCATTTTATGATTAGTTTGATCATATTAGTAATTTGATCATCTCATAAAACAACCAATGTAATATGTATGGCAATCATAACTTTGCTTTATTAGATTTGCCTATTTACCTTTGAGTACACTTGTACTTGTGTTATATGTGCTCACTGAATAAACAGCCTCATGTAGTGCAAAATGTAATATCTGGCTTACCTATAAGGCTTGTCTTAGATTGATTTATTGTTGTCATATCCATGGGAAATGCTCTTTAACCAGCTCCCGACTGCATAACGCGATGGGCAGTGTGAGCATGGCTGCCTGGGGACCACCTAACACTGACTGGTATACAAGTGCGGTGGGCAGGATTAGCGGGGAACACGCGCTGGCACACGCGCGCGTTCCCTGCCGAGACACACAGCGAGGATCAGTGATCAGCCTGCCAGCCGCGATTGGAGCTAGCAGGCTGTTGGCTCCCAATCTAATCCCTCTCATAGATGCCTATGAGAGTGTAATGTAGTGTACAGATCGCAGGGCCAATTTAGGGGGGAGTGTAAATTAAATAAAATAGGTATTTTTATTACAAGAAAAACTGTCCCAGATTAAGTTGGTACAACCCTAAGGAAGCAGTCCTTGCTAATTTGCTTAAAATGCAAGATTAAGGATGACTTTTTTTAATATTAGAAACTGATTAGTATTAGCTTTCATATTTGAGGTAAAATAGTTCAAAAGTGATTCTTAGAAAAAAGACCATTCTTTCTTGAACCTTAGAGTTCATCTTCTCATTCATAGAGTAGGGTGCCAGGGACAGGCAAGCATATGACACATTGATTTGGACAAATTTGGCTTTGAGTCACTTGTGCTGTATTTATAGCTATGTTCATTCTTAATACCTTGTGTAATAATACAATACAATACAATAACATTTCTATAGCGCTTTTCTCCCATAGGACTCAAAGCGCTTAGGCTCTCTCAGATTCAGTAATTAGTAGGATGAAGTATTCACACAACAAAAGTTATATTTCTGCAAATGCCAGACTGAACAGGTGGGTTTTCAGTCTGGATTTAAACACGTCCAGGGATGGGGCTGTCCTGATCTGTTGAGGTAAGGAGTTCCAAAACGTAGGGGCAGCATGACTGAAGGCTCTGGGACCAAAAGTTTCCAAGTGGACTCTGGGTATGACTAGATTATTAGAACCTGTGGATCTGAGAATGCGGGGATTGCTACGCAGCTGTAACATATCTTTCATGTATCCAGGGCCTAGATTATTCAGGGATTTAAATGTCAGTAGGCCGATCTTGAATAGGACCCTCCATTCTATAGGTAGCCAGCTAAGGGAATGCAGGACTGGCGTTATGTGGCAGTGACGGGGTTGGTTGGTTAGCAGTCTGGCAGCAGTATTCTGTATAAGCTGTAAGCGGTACAAGACCTTTTTTGGAAGGCCAGTGTAGAGAGCATTGCAGTAGTCCAGTCGGGATGTGATGAAGGCGTGGACTAAGGTTGGCAGATCTTATGGGGGTATGAGGTGCTTGATTTTTGCAATGTTCTTCAGGTGAAAATAGGATGATTTCACCACAGCAGAGATTTGAGTTCTGAAGTTTAAATCCCCATCAATTAGAACTCCCAGGCTACGCACATGATCAGAGCTGCGTATATCCGTGCCTCCTATTCCCAGTGGTGAAGACTGCAAGTTAAGTTGTTTTGTTCTCATGCTCTGCCCTCCAATCAGAAGGACTTCAGTTTTGTCTGCATTTAGTTTCAGCCAGTTGTCATTCATCCATTGCTGTAGTTCACGTAAGCAGGCATTTATAGTTAGAGTTGGGTCTGTCACACCAGGCTTGAAGGAAAGATATAGTTGGGTGTCGTCTGCATAGCAGTGGTATGTCAGGCCATGTTTTTGGATTAGTTTTCCCAACGGTAGCATGTAAATCGTGAAAAGCAGGGGAGAGAGGATTGAGCCCTGGGGCACCCCATACTTAAGTGTTACAGGGGAGAACAGGAAGGGCCCCATAGACACTTTGTGGGTTCTGCCACTCAAGAAGGATTGGAACCACTGAAGTACTATGCCATCAATGCCGCAGTATTCCTGTAGCCTGTTTATCAAGATGTCATGGTCAACTGTGTCAAAGGCTGCAGAAAGGTCTAGCAGTATGAGGATCGAGCACTCTCCTCTGTCTCTTGCCATGAGCAGGTGGTTGCATATTTGGATGAGGGCAGTTTCAGTGCTGTGGTGTTTCCTGAAGCCAGACTGGAATGGGTCATAACTGTTATTTTGTAGGATTCTGGCTTCTAGCTGGAGGTATACAGCTTTTTCAATTAGCTTGCCCAGAAAGGGGAGGTTAGGGACAGGTCTGTAGCTGGTCATTGCATCTGGGTCCAGGGAGGGTTTTTTGAGGAGAGGCCTGATGATTGCTTCCTTCAGTAAAGCAGGAAATATCCCTGATTGTAAGGAACAGTTAACAATTTTGAGGAATATCGGTACGAACAGGTCGGGGCAGTTTAACATGAACTGTGTTGGGCCAGGATCCAGGTCACAGGTAGTTAGGCGGACGTGAAGGAGGATGCTTGATGTGACTTCTTCATCAATTTCTTTGAAGTTTGACCAAGGTGTTACGTTGTCTCTGCTAATGGTCTTCGGCGCTATATTAGGCTCAGATGCTGTAAGTTGGATGGCGGACCTTATAGCGGAGACTTTGTCTGTGAAGAAATGGGCAAATTGGTCACAGAGGTCCTTTGAAGACTCGATATTAAGTTTTTGACATGCTGGGTTGCAGAGTTTTTCCACTGTGCGGAACAGTTGGGCTGGTTTGTTAACTGCATTTGCAATCTCTTGTGATAGAAAGGATGATTTTTTTCCCGTGATTACCTTTTGGTAGCTCTTCAAGTGGAAGATTAAGGCATGTTTGTCTTCTGGGGACTGAGATTTGCGCCACAGCCTCTCAAGTTTTTGGCCTTGTCTTTTCAGCTCTTTTATAGCGTTATCAAACCACTGTGCATGATGGTGTGGAGTAAGATATTTGGTGCGCAGAGGAGCAATGGTCTCAAAGGTGGAGGACACACATTTGTTGTATTTAAACACCAGAGTATCAGGGTCCAAGCTGGAGTCAGTCAATTCATCAAAGCTAAGGTTATCTCGGATATGTTGAGGTGTTAGCCCTTTTAAGCGGCGATATTTTATTTGATTCTTGACTTGGTGTTTGACGGCTGGTACTGAGAGGGAGAAGTGGATAGTGTGATGGTCTGACCAGGCAACAGGATTAATTTCCACATTGGCTATTGACAGCCCAGTATGGAATATAAGGTCCAGAGTGTGACCTTTCCTGTGAGTAGCAGAGCTGATTGATTGGAGGAAGCCCAGTTCATGTAAGGCACGAGGTAGCTCTTTTCCAAATTGTGAAGAGGAGTCGTCCACCCATGTATTGAAATCTCCAAGAACAATCCATCTGGGGTGTTCCAGTGTTAGGTTGCATAGGAGGTCTACAAGTTCCTCAGGGAAGTCTGAGTATTTTTCTGGTGGGCGGTAGATCAGCAATATGTTAATGTTTTCCTCAGCTGAAAGTTGCACCCCCAAGCATTCAAACGAGTTGGTAGGACCTACAGTAAGTGGTCTGATTTTCAAAGCTGATCTAAAGCAAAGTGCAACCCCTCCTCCCCTGCGTTCTTTCCTGTTGCAGTATATCACGGAATAGTTTGTTGGCACAGCTGCCTCCAGGGTGGGGCCAACAGGTTCAGAAAGCCAGGTTTCAGTCAGGCAGGCCAGATCAGAAGACTCTATTAGATCATGTATGATTGCTGTTTTGTTGTTTATTGATCTGACGTTGCAGAGGACAGCCTTGATGGGGCTACCCTGGGAGCTGAGGTCTGAGATTGAGGACTCCAGGAAGGAACAGTTTCCAGATGTGTGGCTGTCATCTCTGCTGGATTGTGCTGGAGCTATTAGGGTTGTTGGCTTGGTGTATTCTGTAGATTTTGTCACAGAGTTATTTTGGTTCTGCAGTGAATAACGTCTTTTCCCACGTCCCCTGGATCCTCTCTTTGTCTTTCTGTAGATTCCAACAGACTTAAGTAGAATTATTGTTGATTTGTCAATTGGATATATATTATTGGTTGGTATACAGCTAGAAGTGTCTGTGCTGAATATTGATGTTTACACATTAGAATGGACAAGAGACAGCTCAGGGCTCCTGCTAAGAAAGGCCCTATTTAAAGTCAAGGTGTGAACTTTCACAGCTGTGGCTGGTATCCTGCAGAGATCAAAGGGCCTGTATAGACTGAATTGTCCTTACACAGAGATGTATGGATGGACAGCATGGATTTGAAAACACAGTCCTTTGTTTAGGAGTTTGAAGATATAATATATAATATATGTAGAAAAATATAGTCTATTGAGCATAGATGCTGTAGATAATCGATGAAAGTTACTCACAGGATGGGAGACGGCGGGCACAAAGAGGCAGAAAGTCTTTAAGGTCTCAGGTCAATTCCAAGGAAGGTGTGCAGTGTCCAGCAGTGTGTGATACCAAGGAAGATCCAATCCAGCTTAAATCTTTGCCATCCCAAGTAATCCAGGTGTTCTGAAAGGTTATAGGTGTTGCTGGAGAAGTGATACATTAGAATCCACTGAAATTTCGGTCCAGTCTTTCCATTAAGAGGTTTAAAGTAGCAGAAATGAGATGTAATGTCTGGAGCAGCCTTAAAGAGCAGCAGCACCAGTCTGGGCGCGCTCAGTTCTCTTGTCCATCCTAATGTGTAGTGCTCACCTTATTAGTGCCAATTAATCGTTATATTAGGTGAAGTGCTTCTATGTGTATATGGGTTTCATTAATTTGGACAGTATGGTATCTAAAGGCAGTACAAAGGACTAGTGTAAAATAACAATTGTCCAGTTGTCTGAGCATGCACTGAGCTGCAGTTTGTTAAGAATAACTTGTGATGTAATGAAGGTCAAAGCACAGTAGCTTGGACTGCGCATCTCTTATTATAAAGTAGCAGATTAAACTATTTAGAGAACCAAAATGATTGCATCACTAAATCTGCTACTTTCTATTAAGTGCTGGTAAATCTATGCACTAAAGGTGACCACCACCATACATTCTTTTTCCACAACGATTGTGAAATATTACTAAATCTATGCAGTGTAAGGGTGTACCAGTATGATATATTTAAAGCATATCCAGTCTGCTGACTCTCATACTGCATAGGTGTTTGGTAAGATTAGAAAAATAAAGTATAAGACTCTATCATATGTAATTAACAGCTTAAGCCAGTGCTCAAGTTATCTTTTATCCTTTTTTATCATCTTTGCTGTATAGAAGAAATCTTTATGCCTATTTCTGTTCTAGGGTAGTCATGATGGTTCTGAAGAAAATCATCGTAAAAATACAGCTGAAATAAAACATCAACGTCTTCCACTGGCACAGAAGTATTTTGCATTTTACCATGCACCAATTGTAAAGTTCTGGTTTAACACGGTACATAAAATACTTAATATTATATCAATAAGGATGTATTCGATGTATAACCAAATCTGTAAATAAACACAGAATGTGAAAATATGAAAATTCAGACACTACAGGATCTTCTCAAAAAATTAGCAAATTGTGATAAAGTTCATTATTTTCTGTAATGTACTGATAAACATTAGACTTTCATATATTTTAGATTCATTACACACAACTGAAGTAGTTCAAGCCTTTTATCGTTTTAATATTGATGATTTTGGCATACAGCTCATGAAAACCCAAATTTCCTATCTCAAAAAATTAGCATATCATGAAAAGGTTCTCTAAACAAGCTATTAACCTAATCATCTGAATCAACTAATTAACTCTAAACACCTGCAAGAGATTCCTGAGGCTTTTAAAAACTCCCAGCCTGGTTCATTACTCAAAACCGCAATCATGGGTAAGACTGCCGACCTGACTGCTGTCCAGAAGGCCATCATTGACACCCTCAAGCAAGAGGGTAAGACACAGAAAGAAATTTCTGAACGAATAGGCTGTTCCCAGAGTGCTGTATCAAGGCACCTCAGTGGGAAGTCTGTGGGAAGGAAAAAGTGTGACAGAAAACGCTGCACAACGAAAAGAGGTGACCGGACCCTGAAGAAGATTGTGGAGAAGGACTGATTCCAGACCTTGGGGGACCTGCGGAAGCAGTGGACTGAGTCTGGAGTAGAAACATCCAAAGCAACCGTGTACAGGCGTGTGCAGGAAATGGGCTACAGGTGCCGCATTCCCCAGTGCAAGACACTTTTTAACCAGAAACAGCGGCAGAAGCGCCTGACCTGGGCTACAGAGAAGCAGCACTGGACTGTTGCTCAGTGGTCCAAAGTACTTTTTTCTGGTGAAAGCAACTTTTACATGTCATTCGGAAATCAAGGTGCCAGAGTCTGGAGGAAGACTGGAGAGAGGGAAATGCCAAAATGCCTGAAGTCCAGTGTCAAATACCCACAGTCAGTGATGGTCTGGGGTGCCATGTCAGCTGCTGGTGTTGGTCCACTGTGTTTTATCAAGGGCAGGGTCAATGCAGCTAGCTATCAGGAGATATTAGAGCACTTCATGCTTCCATCTGCTGAAAAGCTTTATGGAGATGAAGATTTGATTTTTCAGCACGACCTGGCACCTGCTCACAATGCCAAAATCACTGGTAAATGGTTTACTGACCATGGTATTACTGTGCACAATTGACCTGCCAACTCTCCTGACCTGAACCCCATAGAGAATCTGTGGGATATTGTGAAGAGAAAGTTGAGAGCCGCCATACCCAAAACTCTGGATGAGCTTAAGGCCGCTATTGAAGCATCCTGGGCCTCCATAACACCTGAGCAGTGCCACAGGCTGATTGCCTCCATGCCACGCCGCATTGAATCAGTCATTTCTGCAAAAGGATTCCCGACCAAGTATTGAGTGCATAACTGAACATAATTATTTGAAGGTTGACTTTTTTTGTTTTAAAAACACTTTTCTTTTATAGGTCGGATGAAGTATGCACATTTTTTGAGATAGGAATTTGGGGTTTTCATGAGCTGTATGCCAAAATCATCAATATTAAAACAATAAAAGGCTTGAACTACTTCAATTGTGTGTAATGAATCTAAAATATATGAAAGTCTAATGTTTATCAGTACATTACAGAAAATAATGAACTTTATCACAATTTGCTAATTTTTTGAGAAGATCCTGTGTAGTTATTGGTAAACAGTACAAAGGCAGCATAAAAAAGCTAAAACTGAATAATGTTATTGTTTTAGGAAAAATATATGCTCATTATTAATTTTTATGCCAGCAACATGTCTAAAGAAAATAGGGACAGGGACAATTAAAGACTAAGAAATAGTGTAGTGCTTTAGAAACACCTGGTGGAAGATCTCATAACTAATTAGGTTACGTGACAATAGACCAGACACAGGTTTATATAGTAAGAGCATTCTACAGAGGCTGAATCTCTTAGAACTAAAGATGGTGAGTGATATATCTTTCTTTAAAAACCTGCAAGGGCAACTAGTTCAAAAATGAAAGCATAACTTTTTTCAAAGTAACATTTTAATAATATAATCAGCAGATTCAGAGACTCAAGAAACCTCTGTACACAAGGGAAAAGTTCACAAGACAGCATGGAACGGCCTTGATTTTTGGGCCCACAAGTAACAATGTAAGACGATTCTACAGAGGAAATCATTGCAAAGGCTCAGAAATGCTCCCCCCCCCCCCCCCAAAAAAAAAAATTGTCCGTGAACACAGTTTGTTATATAACACATTCCAGACATTTCTGGACTTGAGCTCATTTTAGATGGACTAAAGTAATCAAATCAAAATTAAAATTATTTTTTGAAATCAGGGATGCCACATACTCCAGGTTATAGAAGGGAAAGAACATCCAGTTTGTTATGAGAACACAGTTAGTGTTCATTAGTATACATGGCTTTGGTAGCTAGTCTGAGAAGGCACCATTACTGATGAATAATATAAAAAGATTTCATAGAAACATATGATCAGCCCCGTTTGTATGCGCGTGCGGTGGCTGCAATCGCCCGGGGCGCTGGATAGTTTTGGCAGGAGGGGGGCTCAGAAGTGGTGGGAGCGGGCATAATAGTAATAACTCACCTTCCTTCAGCCGAATAGCCGATCCCACGCAGCTTCAATGTACTTCCTGTCCCCGCATCTGTCTCAGTAAAAGCGCCCCCTGTGATGATGTACCACATGCCATCACAGGGGGCGCTGTTACTGAGACAGATGCAGGGAAAGGAAGCACATTGAAGCATCGTGGGATTGGCTATTCGGCTGAAGGAAGGTGAGTTATTACTATTATGCCCGATCGAATCACCTACCTACCTAACCTATACTGGCACCTACCTATCTAACCTATACAGCAATCACTTACTTACCTAACCTATACTGCAATCACTTACCTACCTAACCTATACTGCAATCACTTACCTACCTCACTAATACTGCAGTCGCTTACCTACATAACCTACACTGCAGCCACCTACCTATCTAACCGATACTGCAATCACTTACCTACTTAACCTATACTGAAGTCACTTACCTACCTAACCTATACTGCAGTCACCTACCTATCTAACCTATACTGCAATCACTTACCTACCTAACCTATACTGCAGTCACCTACCTATCTAACCTATACTGCAATCACTTACCTACCTAACCTATACTGCAGTCACTTACCTACCTAACCCATACTGCAGCAAATACATACCTAGCTTATTCTGCACTCACCTACCTACCTAACCTATACTGCAGTCACTTACCTATCTAACCTATACTGCAGACACCTACCTATCTAACCTATACTGCAGTCACTTACCTACCTAACTTATACTGCAGTCACTTACCAATCTAACCTATACTGCAGACACCTAGCTAATTAACCCATACTGATGGCACCTACATAGCTAACCTATACTTTGGGCACCTATACCTAGCTCCACGGTGGGAGGGTGATTTTTACACCCTCGCCCTGGGTGAAATTTAGCCTAGAAACTGCTCTGCATATGATGTCAATAACATGACATCTTTTTTTCAGGTAAGGCCTTGTTTATTTTGGAAAGACAATGTCAAACTGCATCTCCACACATAAAACAACAAAGTTGGTTTGTAGAAAAAGCATCTAGGTGCTAAAAAAATTGTACAGAAATTTCCACTACTTTGAATCAATCAAGTGTTACTGATAAAAGTGAGAAATTCAATCATTTCTTGCTGATTTTTTTTTTATAAAGCTTTCAATTTATCTGTGCAACTGATTATTTTTATCAAATTGCCATAAAATGAGATCCTTTTATTGTATAATGTGAGACCAAGCGCGATATAAATGTTATTTGTCTGGTCTTTGTCAGTTTTTAACCTGTTGTCTATTTCCTTTTAGCTGGCTTACCTAACATTTCTCATGCTCTACACATATGTGGTTCTGATTAAGATGACACATTTACCTTCAGTACAAGAGTGGTTTGTGGTGATCACAATATTTGCAACAGGAGTTGAGACTATGAGAGAGGTAATATATACAATAATAATACAATAACAGACAGTACAACATATATAATCAGGGCCGGAGCTACCATAGGAAAAAATAGGCAATTGACCCAGGGCCCCAGAGCCTGTAGGGGCCCCCAAGGTGTCCCTCCCCCATCTTAACTGTTGCTCCCCAGGGACTCTGCAGAGTCTGTTAAGTTGGGAGGTGATTGGGGGAGGGTCAGCAGCCAGCTCAGGGGTCCAGGAGGGAAATTTGGCTGCAACAAAGGGTCTCTAATGACGCTTTTTGGTCAGGGGGTGTCTGTTCGGGGGCCCCCAGGCTAACTTTGCCCTAGGGCCCCATTGTTACTTGAACCGGCCCTGTATGTAATTGCATGTAAAATGAAGTAAAACCAGTTAGTATAGTTTAAATGAACAACACAGATGGTTGTAGAGACAGACCATGAAATGGTAATGCCCATTTTTGGCCATACAAAGATAGATGTAGATGCAACTGTATAAAAACAATTGATTTCCTGAAGATCTTATTAAGATTCAGAATAAAAAATGTTTGGATGAGCGTTGAAGCAACAAGGCAGACAATAGAGAAGTCACTCAGCTTTAATAGTTGGGCTCAGTTTGTTAGTGTTTTTTTTTTTTTAAAAAGAAAGTTGTGGGTTTTATGTCTGGTACACACAATGCAATTTCCTGTTAGATTGATGGTCAAAGCAATAATTTTCGGCAGGTCCGATCTGATTTCCTATCGTTTTTCTGGTTGATTTTCTGATCACTTCAATGCAATTAATTCTGGCTTGCATGAAAACTTCATAGATATTGTTTGCAGTTTGGAACGGAGTCTCTTCTTTCAGCCCTACATAATGCCTGGTACACACGTTGCAATTTCCCTCCAGATTAATGATCAAATCAATAATTTCCAACAGGTCTGATTTGATTTTTGATTTTTTTTCTGATCAATTTTATAGTTTGCTAACGAATGCATTCCCTTGCGTAGTCACCTACACTGTGCAGAAGTACCCAGGTAATCATAGGTGTTTGTGTGTCTGCACTATGCATGTTACAGGGCCAGAGTTAGGACACCTACGACAACTACCTTGGTACTTCTGCGCAGTGTAAATGACCACGCAAGGGATTGCATTTGTTTGTAAAGCAAGACCCCGGCTTTTAACTTAGCTGTAGGGATAACAGTGGTGCCTGGATGAGTGAATCTGTGAATGTATTTGTTTGAACATTTGCATAGGAGTGTGCAAAGGGTTAATTGTTTTTGCTGTTTTTTTATTATTTAAGATGGGCCCTAATTGGTAGCCATGGCCACAGGATTCTGGCCTTTTCTTGTTTTTTTTCTTTTTTCCCTACAAATTCACCTTGTTTTCCCACCTGAAGGTGTGCAGTATAGTCCGGTGTAGCCTGGGACACTGGTGTGGGTCGTGTTGAGTTTGGGACCTGACGTTATTTCTGCCTTGCTGCTGCCTGGCTTCATTGTCTGTGCAGATACAGGCCATGTGGAGTCCACCACTGCTACCCAGGAGGTCAGGTGCCCCACTGATGCTGGAAGACACCACGCCGATCTTTCGCCTTGCTGGATGCTGGCTCCATCCATCCATCCATCAGCTGCTGCTCCACCACAGCATGGACTTCTTTGGATCAGCCCCTCCATGTTGCCAGCTGCTAATCTGGAAGTAAGGGCTGCCATGGCAGGATGTTACTGTTACTGTGACATCCAGATTATATTGACCATCCGTGCCAAATTCTGCCCTGGAGTTGGGACCCACCACAGAAATTAATACTACTGAACCTTTTGAACTGGAACACCTTGGCCAGTAATGGCAGATGACAGCAATCGAGATCCTCAGCAGCGTCAGCCATCACTGCAGGTTTCATTCATGAACATCTGGGACATCACTGCTTTCCCATCCTCTTATGTCTCCTTAGGGATAATAGATGATGCAAAGTGTGACTGGTGGCATTGTAGTATGGCAGCCTTGGCTCCTGGCTTTAAGCTATTATTCCCCCCTCTCCTTCCAGAATATGTATGAGCCAAAACCAATTCCGGGTACAACCCCCTCTTGTACTTGGCGAAATAAATGATTCTGATTAAACCCCACCCACTGTCAGCAAAATCACCATAGTAGTTTTTGCCAGAAGCCTCTCCGAAGAAGTCCAGACTTCTGTGGCCACATCCACCTGTGTTGTCATGACCTATCACCAGCTCAGCAGCCATCGATCAGGCTGTGGCTGCAGAGCTGGGGTTGGGGTTTAGCAACACAGGTGGCGGTGGCCAAAAAGCTCACGGACTTCTTTAGAGAGAGGCTTTGGTAAAAACCGCCATAGCAGTTTTGCAGACAGGTAAAGGTTTAAGAATATGGTAGAATTATGGGCGAGTTAATTTTGACTAGCTAACTGTATTGTATTTAGGTATGCAGTAAAGTGATTATTTTACATGCTGTAGGTTGTCTCTGAGTTAGAGTAACAGGAACTTTTGTTGAAACAAAAGATCAGAAGGACGTATCCCCATGTGGACAGATATTACCGTGCAAATGATTATGACTCAAGTAATCAATCAGAACAATTGCACTTGAGATTGATTGTGGATCTGCTTGCCATACAACTGCACTGAGAATGTTTTAGTTTAGAAATTCTAGGGACTTGTAAAAAAAAAGAAGCCTTTCCTCTGTGCTGCAACCCTTTGCCATGTAATTACAGTCGGCTATTTGGAAAATCCCATCCAGGTTTGCCAATCATTTATACTGTATATTCCTGTGTTCTCCATTGCTGAGCCAACATGACTGCATATTAATCATGCATTATATGTCATTGTAAACAAATGTCCACGCTATCCTCAAAAGTTAAGCATGTTCCTTCCATCTGTCTTTTAGATCTTCCTTTTAGAGGCTGGTAAAATTACCCAGAAGCTAAAAGCTTGGTTTTGTTCTTACCTACACATTAATGAATTCCTTGGAATAGTTACATTCATCATTGGTTTTGGTTTAAGATTTGGATCAAGAAATACGGCAAACGATGAATTGCATCAAGATTTAGTTTTTGTCGCTGGAAGATTAATCTACTGTCTAAATATAACATTCTGGATTGTAAAGCTGCTTGAATTGCTGAATGTGAATCCAAAAGCTGGCCAATACGTTTTCATGATTGGAACAATGGTGAGACTATTCTTTTTTATTGTTTGCATTTGGCAGGAAATAAAATGTATTTATTGTTGTTTAGCAATAATTGCAATTCTTATAGAACAAAATCTTAAACAATGTTAAAAGTCACAATGATAAGACTACAGCTTTCTATATAACCAAGCTAAAATCCAATATCACTATCCATTATTACTGTTATAAGGTATACAGGATTTTTGACATTTAGATCCTGCTACTGTTGTCTGAAAAGGGTAGCAGGAAAAAAAAAGGACACCGGCTGAGGATGGATGAAAAGGGCAATTATTGTTAATACAGTGAAAAAAGCAGAAAAAAAGGGTGCCCGATAAATATCGTTAACAACATTAGAACACTAAAGTTTTTGAAGTATGTTATCGTTTTAGATGCATGCAACGTTCTAGTTTTTGTCATATTATTTCATTTGTATATACAGATTTTATGTTATCAAAAATATTATCGCATCTATGTGTAAAAGGGTGTCTCTGCAGAAGGAGTGGTTAGGGTTAGGCACCACCAGGTGGCAGTTAGTTTTAGTCATCACTGGGGAGGGAGGGTGTTGTGTGGTTAGGGTTAGGCACCACCAGGAGGGTGGTTAGGGTTAGGCACCACCAGTGGGGTTAGGGTTAGGCACCACCAGGGGGGTGGTTAGGGTTAAATGCCACTAGGGTAATGGTTCGTTTCAGGCACCACCAGGTGAGGGTTCTGTGTGAGAGGAGGGTTGGGTTAAGCTGGATTGTTGAATTACATAACGATTTCTAACGCTAATATCTTTTCGTTATTATTCCCCGTCTGTTTTTAAAATGATATTTATCGTTAACCAAGTTTGACAACAATGTTTATCATTATAAGATTTCATTATCCACCGGCGCCATTTCATTATCCAGCCAGACCCTTTTCTCCCCCTTGACATCAGAAAACACTTTCCTCCCCCTTGACATCTCTTAACTACCTGCGGACCGAGCGAGTACGAATCTACGTCGGGCAGGGGGCGCTGCGGTCCTGACCGGACGTAAGCTCTACGTCCCATTGACCGCGCGCCCCAGCCCGTCCGCGTCGCTCGGTCCGCTCTGCCCCGCCGCAATCAGCTGCCCTGCCGCCTCTATGACGGCAGAGCACTGTGAGCCGGGCAGGAGCCGTTTTCATTGGCTCCTGGCCCTGTCATTCATGTAAGCCGCTCTCATTGGCTTACATGAAGTGACAGGGTCAGGAGCCAATGAAAGCGGCTCCTGACCGGCGCACAGCGCTCTGCCGTCATAGCGACGGCAGAGAGAGCAGCCTGCGGCGGGGACAGAGCGGCGTGTATGGCGGGAGCGACGGTAACTTGCAGTGATTCGTCGGGAAGCGGCGGTTTGCTGGACCAGCACCCTCTGGTCCTTAAGGGGGCAGAGGGTGCTGGTCCAGAAAGGGTTAATGTACATGGATAACATTAACTTACTGAGATACACCATTTCAGCAGTGTGGTGAGCCAGAGTTGGCTTTAGTTCCCTGTCCTCATTCACTCTGGACAGAGGTCTTGGGCAGGGCAGTTTTTAGGCTAAAATGCTCCCAGGGCGAGGGTGTAAAAATTGCGCCCCCCGCGGAGCCAGGTATACGTGCCCGCAGTATAGGTTAGCCAGGTCTAGTTGCACTTAGTATAGGTAGCCAGCTATAGCTCCCCCCAGTATAGGTAGCCAGGCATAGGTGCCCCAGTATAGTTGCCCTCAGTATAGGTTAGCCAGGTAGGTGCCTCCAGTATAGGTATCCGGTATAGTTGCCCCCAGTATAGGTTAGATAGGCAGGTGCCCCCAGTACAGGTTAGCTAGGTGGGTGCCTCTAATATAGGAAGTTAGAATAGTTGCCCCAGCATAGGTTAGATAGGTAGGTGCCCCCAGTATAGGTTAGTTAGGTAGGTGCCTCTAATATAGGTAGCCAGTATAGTTGCCCTCAGTATAGGTTAGCCAGGTAGGTGCCTCCAGTATAGGTATCCGGTATAGTTGCCCCCAGTATAGGTTAGATAGGCAGGTGCCCCCAGTACAGGTTAGCTAGGTGGGTGCCTCTAATATAGGAAGTTAGAATAGTTGCCCCAGCATAGGTTAGATAGGTAGGTGCCCCCAGTATAGGTTAGTTAGGTAGGTGCCTCTAATATAGGTAGCCAGTATAGTTGCCACCAGTATAGGCTAGCTAGGTAGGTAGGTGTCCCCAATACAGGTTAGATAAGTAGGTGCCTTTATTAACCTTCCTGGCGGTAAGCCCGAACTGAGTTCGGGCTATGCCGCCGGAAGGCACCGCTCAGGCCCCGCTGGGCCGATTTGCATAATTTTTTTTTTGCTGCACGCAGCTAGCACTTTGCTAGCTGCGTGCAGTGCCCGATCGCCGCCGCTACCCACCGATCCGCCGGTATCCGTCGCGCCGCAGCCGCCCCCCCCCCCAGACCCCGTGCGCTGCCTGGCCAATCAGTGCCAGGCAGCTCTATGGGGTGGATCGGAATCCCCTTTGACGTCACGACGTCGATGACGTCGGTGACGTCATCCCGCCCCGTCGCCATGGCGATGGGGGAAGCCCTCCGGGAGATCCCGTTCTTTGAACGGGATCTCCGATCGCCGGCGGCGATCGGAGGGGCTGGGGGGATGCCGCTGAGCAGCGGCTATCATGTAGCGAGACTTTGTCTCGCTACATGAAAAAAAAAAAAATAAATTTAAAAAAAAAAGATTTGCTGCCCCCTGGCGATTTTTTTGCAAACCGCCAGGAGGGTTAAGCAAGATCATAGCTATTTTAGTGGATAGTAAAAATGGTTCCTACACCCCAATCATCTCAATATGGGGGAGGGCTTAACCCCGGGTATAAGTTAATCATTAAAGAAGAAAATTTGAGGTCATGCAAGCCTTCTAAAGTATACCAAAACTGCTTTTATTACATAAATATCCACATCAAACCCCCCATAAATACAGAGATTATCACAGTTACTGCCCCACAACAATTAAAAACACCAACTGCGGAGCATTGGCAACTGTGTGCCTGTGTGACAAACATATTGTGCACCTATGATTATTGCTGCAATCAATCCCGACCAGGATATGAATCACCACAGCAACACGTACATCCGCGCTTGCTCACTCCTCACATACCGTGCCATTAGTAATGCACCATTGGGGGGCCCCCTAGTTATTAATGCAGAAGCGTGGAAACATTAAAGCCAGGCCAGATTCAGTTCCATCAACTTAATGCAACTTCTCATCAGCTGTGCACATAGAAAGGCAAAGAGGAAATGCAGAAGCGTGGAAACAGCGTAGCCAAGCCAGGTAAAGTTCCATCAGCTCTGTGCAACAGTACATCTGCTGCTGCATATAGGAGGCATTCATATACGATCTCACCCGTCCTGCTGCACTACTGTCGGTTAAGGTAGGTTTCCGGGTTAGGATGCAGTCACTGTTTGTCACTTGCTTGAACGTGTGCTGGGGCCGGACAACAGTCCCCTCATATCCGCGCACTTCGGCAAGTCGGAGACGCCAGCCCGGGAGCCCATGGGCAACGTGTGTGAGGAAGAGTTGCGTCACACGCACCAGTAGTAGCTCCGCCCACCGACGCGTTTCACGCCCTCATTGGGCGTTTCATCAGGGTGTGTCTATGGCTGCTAACAGCCCATTCTTTGTATCCGCCTTGGCTCCGCCCTCCTTTCACTCGCCCTGTCATTCACCATTCAGATAGACAGCTCCTTCAGGAGGCGGGCCCAGTATGGAATTTGGCTGGCTGAAACGTGTTAGGTAGCAAGACCTTGTACATAACTGTATATTTCGGCAGTGTGAGCATTTAGCAAACATCATTAGTAGAGCAAATAGATGGCTTAAGTCCAGAACCATAATTGTGTATTATACTGTGGTACTGGAGTCACAGGTTCCGCATATCAGCACAGCCCTGCTTGCAACCAGACTGTCCATTGTATAACAGCAGCTAAATTGCCTATCAGGCTTGGGCAATATCCCCTCAGATCACGCCATTTAATCGGCAGTCCACATATTCCTCATTGATCAGGTAGTTGTACTTCCTCAATTGCAAGATGCCATTCACATATATATTTTATAAAAGGCACAATCACAGGTCTATTTTAATGGCACAACAGAGTCACTGCGGATCCATTCTTTCCTCATGCTTTACCCCTGGGGATAGTTCTAACTTAGATATTTGATATAGTTATTTTGCTTTGGGGCCTCGGCGCTGGGACACGCAGTTACCCATATCTGTTGATCTTGAGAAAGGGGGATAGGTCCAATTCTGCATTGAGTCCATCCGGGAAAACACTTCCAAGTTTGAAGATCCACATGGCCTCTTTGCAGTAGAGGACCTCATCAAAGTCTCCCCTTCTACCTGAAATTTTCAAACTATAAATTCCCTTCGCCGAGGTCCCTTTTAAACTATTCTGATGATAGTCCCTGTAGTGGTCATAAATTATTCCTGTTGCCTTTCCCCCAGTAATTTTACAAAAGTGCTCCAAAACTCTTTCTTTTAGGGCCCTTTTGGTTTTGCCGATGTAGCTTAGACCGCACAGGCATTGTATCATATATACTACTTTTTTAGTGTCACAGTTTATAAATGACCTAATAGCATATTCCTTTTCCCCCCTGCAGTCTGAAAAAACATCAGTCCGATCCACATAGGGACACATTTTACATTTTGAACATTTGTACATTCCCATTGGTTTCCTCTGGTCAAGCCATGTGGAGGGATTTTTCAGTAACTCACTATGCACCAACCGATCCCTAAGGTTTGGTGCCCTTTTTGCTGTAAGGAGGGGTCTAGGACCTACAATTTTTGCAACATCTTTGTCTGAGGTCAAGATAGGCCAAAATTTATTTAGCATTTCTCGTAGATTCTCCCAGTGCGCTCCATAGCCGGTCACCAGGCGCAGGTGCTCCTCCCCCTCCGCCCTTCGCGGCATCCCCCCGGGGGCCAGAAATTCTTGCCGGTCCAAGTTCCATGCTCTCTTTAGTGCTCGACGCAGCACAGAATGCGTATATCCACGTTCGCGGAATCTTCTATACATACTTCGGGCTTCATTTCTAAAATCAATATCCCTACCGCATTTCCTCCTTAATCTAAGGAACTGACCGTAGGGTATTCCCTTCTTTAAGGATGGCGGATGATGACTGTTCACATGCAGCACTCTCAGGAAGAGTGACACGCAGCGGGAGTCAGAAGAAGTAAAAATCATGGAGCGAGGGGTTGGTGATGAAGCCAGCAGGAACGTGATCAATCTCTCAAAATTTAAATTGAATGAAACTCATATCGCCCTACTTGAAAAGGGGCTGTCTTTCTCCCCTATAATAGCGGGTGATGTTTTTGAAATATATAAAGACATCTATCTGTTCTTGAGGAAAGTGACACTAAAATTAACCTTTGGTGAAAACCAATTACATGATGTTAATCCCCAGAACAGATATGAATGTCTATCAATAAATGAACGGGAAGCAATGATAGCCCTTGAATCACTTATGGATGAGTATGGCGATCACTCTTGGAGCACAAATGAAGATGAGAACAACATTTCCCCCTTAGGGTCACCGTGTCCTGCTGTGTTATCATCCCCCCCCCCAACTACGAATTTACGGGCAAAATCGTCATTTATGCCCCCTATCTCAGAACAAAAATGTTCATGTCTTTTTTAAATACAATTGAACAGGAATTGTGGAAACTGAACCTTCTCTCCCCCAAAGGGGAAAATAACCTAACGTCACAAGAAAAAATAGCATTGATTGAACTGCAAAAAGCCCCAAAATTAGTTCTAAAACCAAGTGACAAAGGGGGAAATGTTGTTCTTATGGATGAGGATAAATATATTGAAGAGATCAAAAGACAATTGAACGATACGAATACTTATCGAAAACTTCGGGAAAATCCATTCCCTGTAATTAAAGATCAGGTCAATTGTCTGTTAGATGAAGGTGTTCATGAGGGAATTCTTACCACTAGGGAACATGAGTTCCTTTTGGTGAGTACCTTCAATATACCAACTATATATGTAATCCCCAAAGTCCATAAATCCTTGACCAATCCACCTGGTCGACCGATAGTGTCAGCTGTGGGTAGTCCAACGCAACGACAAGGTCAGTTCATTGACAAGAAAACACGACCATTGGTCCAAGCGCTACCATCGTATATACAGGACACTCGTGATGTTTTGGGTGTCCTGGCCGGTTTCGAGGTGCCCCCGGGGTCCCTCCTTGTGGGGATCGATGTGGAGTCCCTCTACACGTCGATCCCGCACGAGGAGGGTCTCCGGGCAATGTCCTTTTTCCTCCGCGAGCGGTATCCCTCCGCTTCGGCCCACAATGCCTTTATAGTTGAGGCGATGAGATTGATTCTCACGCGGAATTGTTTTGTTTTTGACGGGCAGTACTACCAGCAATTGCGAGGAACGTCGATGGGGGCGGCATGTGCGCCAGCCTATGCATGTTTACATTTGGGGCTCTGGGAGAGGGAGCAAGTGTTCCCCAGCCCAGAATATGGTGCGCATGCCGCCCTCTGGATTAGATTTATCGACGATATTTTGCTGATATGGAAGGGCACTAACGACGAACTGGAACGATTTGTGGCCAAACTTAATAAAAATAGAAAAAATATCCGGTTGACCTTCACGTTCGGCAGTGAGATCCCTTTCTTGGATCTCCTGCTGAGGGTTGAGGGTCAAAAGGTGGTCACAATGTCCTTTCGTAAGCCCACGGCTGGAAATACGGTACTGCATGCGAACAGTCATCATCCGCCATCCTTAAAGAAGGGAATACCCTACGGTCAGTTCCTTAGATTAAGGAGGAATTGCGGTAGGGATATTGATTTTAGAAATTCCAAGTTCCATGCTCTGTTTAGTGTGCGACGCAGCACAGAATGCGTATATCCACGTTCGCGGAATCTTCTATACATACTTCGGGCTTCATTTCTAAAATCAATATCCCTACCGCAATCCAAGAAAGGGATCTCACTGCCGAACGTGAAGGTCAACCGGATATTTTTTCTATTTTTATTAAGTTTGGCCACAAATCGTTCCAGTTCGTCGTTAGTGCCCTTCCATATCAGCAAAATATCGTCGATAAATCTAATCCAGAGGGCGGCATGCGCACCATATTCTGGGCTGGGGAACACTTGCTCCCTCTCCCAGAGCCCCAAATGTAAACATGCATAGGCTGGCGCACATGCCGCCCCCATCGACGTTCCTCGCAATTGCTGGTAGTACTGCCCGTCAAAAACAAAACAATTCCGCGTGAGAATCAATCTCATCGCCTCAACTATAAAGGCATTGTGGGCCGAAGCGGAGGGATACCGCTCGCGGAGGAAAAAGGACATTGCCCGGAGACCCTCCTCGTGCGGGATCGACGTGTAGAGGGACTCCACATCGATCCCCACAAGGAGGGACCCCGGGGGCACCTCGAAACCGGCCAGGACACCCAAAACATCACGAGTGTCCTGTATATACGATGGTAGCGCTTGGACCAATGGTCGTGTTTTCTTGTCAATGAACTGACCTTGTCGTTGCGTTGGACTACCCACAGCTGACACTATCGGTCGACCAGGTGGATTGGTCAAGGATTTATGGACTTTGGGGATTACATATATAGTTGGTATATTGAAGGTACTCACCAAAAGGAACTCATGTTCCCTAGTGGTAAGAATTCCCTCATGAACACCTTCATCTAACAGACAATTGACCTGATCTTTAATTACAGGGAATGGATTTTCCCGAAGTTTTCGATAAGTATTCGTATCGTTCAATTGTCTTTTGATCTCTTCAATATATTTATCCTCATCCATAAGAACAACATTTCCCCCTTTGTCACTTGGTTTTAGAACTAATTTTGGGGCTTTTTGCAGTTCAATCAATGCTATTTTTTCTTGTGACGTTAGGTTATTTTCCCCTTTGGGGGGGAGAAGGTTCAGTTTCCACAATTCCTGTTCAATTGTATTTAAAAAAGACATGAACATTTTTGTTCTGAGATAGGGGGCATAAATGACGATTTTGCCCGTAAATTCGTAGTTGGGGGGGGGGGATGATAACACAGCAGGACACGGTGACCCTAAGGGGGAAATGTTGTTCTCATCTTCATTTGTGCTCCAAGAGTGATCGCCATACTCATCCATAAGTGATTCAAGGGCTATCATTGCTTCCCGTTCATTTATTGATAGACATTCATATCTGTTCTGGGGATTAACATCATGTAATTGGTTTTCACCAAAGGTTAATTTTAGTGTCACTTTCCTCAAGAACAGATAGATGTCTTTATATATTTCAAAAACATCACCCGCTATTATAGGGGAGAAAGACAGCCCCTTTTCAAGTAGGGCGATATGAGTTTCATTCAATTTAAATTTTGAGAGATTGATCACGTTCCTGCTGGCTTCATCACCAACCCCTCGCTCCATGATTTTTACTTCTTCTGACTCCCGCTGCGTGTCACTCTTCCTGAGAGTGCTGCATGTGAACAGTCATCATCCGCCATCCTTAAAGAAGGGAATACCCTACGGTCAGTTCCTTAGATTAAGGAGGAAATGCGGTAGGGATATTGATTTTAGAAATGAAGCCCGAAGTATGTATAGAAGATTCCGCGAACGTGGATATACGCATTCTGTGCTGCGTCGAGCACTAAAGAGAGCATGGAACTTGGACCGGCAAGAATTTCTGGCCCCCGGGGGGATGCCGCGAAGGGCGGAGGGGGAGGAGCACCTGCGCCTGGTGACCGGCTATGGAGCGCACTGGGAGAATCTACGAGAAATGCTAAATAAATTTTGGCCTATCTTGACCTCAGACAAAGATGTTGCAAAAATTGTAGGTCCTAGACCCCTCCTTACAGCAAAAAGGGCACCAAACCTTAGGGATCGGTTGGTGCATAGTGAGTTACTGAAAAATCCCTCCACATGGCTTGACCAGAGGAAACCAATGGGAATGTACAAATGTTCAAAATGTAAAATGTGTCCCTATGTGGATCGGACTGATGTTTTTTCAGACTGCAGGGGGGAAAAGGAATATGCTATTAGGTCATTTATAAACTGTGACACTAAAAAAGTAGTATATATGATACAATGCCCGTGCGGTCTAAGCTACATCGGCAAAACCAAAAGGGCCCTAAAAGAAAGAGTTTTGGAGCACTTTTGTAAAATTACTGGGGGAAAGGCAACAGGAATAATTTATGACCACTACAGGGACTATCATCAGAATAGTTTAAAAGGGACCTCGGCGAAGGGAATTTATAGTTTGAAAATTTCAGGTAGAAGGGGAGACTTTGATGAGGTCCTCTACTGCAAAGAGGCCATGTGGATCTTCAAACTTGGAAGTGTTTTCCCGGATGGACTCAATGCAGAATTGGACCTATCCCCCTTTCTCAAGATCAACAGATATGGGTAACTGCGTGTCCCAGCGCCGAGGCCCCAAAGCAAAATAACTATATCAAATATCTAAGTTAGAACTATCCCCAGGGGTAAAGCATGAGGAAAGAATGGATCCGCAGTGACTCTGTTGTGCCATTAAAATAGACCTGTGATTGTGCCTTTTATAAAATATATATGTGAATGGCATCTTGCAATTGAGGAAGTACAACTACCTGATCAATGAGGAATATGTGGACTGCCGATTAAATGGCGTGATCTGAGGGGATATTGCCCAAGCCTGATAGGCAATTTAGCTGCTGTTATACAATGGACAGTCTGGTTGCAAGCAGGGCTGTGCTGATATGCGGAACCTGTGACTCCAGTACCACAGTATAATACACAATTATGGTTCTGGACTTAAGCCATCTATTTGCTCTACTAATGATGTTTGCTAAATGCTCACACTGTCGAAATATACAGTTATGTACAAGGTCTTGCTACCTAACACGTTTCAGCCAGCCAAATTCCATACTGGGCCCGCCTCCTGAAGGAGCTGTCTATCTGAATGGTGAATGACAGGGCGAGTGAAAGGAGGGCGGAGCCAAGGCGGATACAAAGAATGGGCTGTTAGCAGCCATAGACACACCCTGATGAAACGCCCAATGAGGGCGTGAAACGCGTCGGTGGGCGGAGCTACTACTGGTGCGTGTGACGCAACTTTTCCTCACACACGTTGCCCATGGGCTCCCGGGCTGGCGTCTCCGACTTGCCGAAGTGCGCGGATATGAGGGGACTGTTGTCCGGCCCCAGCACATGTTCAAGCAAGTGACAAACAGTGACTGCATCCTAACCCGGAAACCTACCTTAACCGACAGTAGTGCAGCAGGACGGGTGAGATCGTATATGAATGCCTCCTATATGCAGCAGCAGATGTACTGTTGCACAGAGCTGATGGAACTTTACCTGGCTTGGCTACGCTGTTTCCACGCTTCTGCATTTCCTCTTTGCCTTTCTATGTGCACAGCTGATGAGAAGTTGCATTAAGTTGATGGAACTGAATCTGGCCTGGCTTTAATGTTTCCACGCTTCTGCATTAATAACTAGGGGGCCCCCCAACGGTGCATTACTAATGGCACGGTATGTGAGGAGAGAGCAAGCGCGGATGTATGTGTTGCTGTGGTGATTCATATCCTGGTCGGGATTGATTGCAGCAATAATCATAGGTGCACAATATGTTTGTCACACAGGCACACAGTTGCCAATGCTCCGCAGTTGGTGTTTTTAATTGTTGTGGGGCAGTAACTGTGATAATCTCTGTATTTATGGGGGGTTTGATGTGGATATTTATGTAATAAAAGCAGTTTTGGTATACTTTAGAAGGCTTGCATGACCTCAAATTTTCTTCTTTAATGATTAGATAAGTAGGTGCCCCCTGTATAGGTTAGATAGGTAGGTGCCCCCAGTATAGATTAGATAGGTAGCTGCCCCCCAGTATAGGTTAGATAGGTAGCTGCCCCCCAGTATAGGTTAGATCGGTAGCTGCCACCCAGTATAGGTTAGATTAGGTAGGTGCCCCCCAGTATAGGTTAGATTAGGTAGCTGCCCCCAGTATAGGTTAGATAGGTAGCTTCCCCCCAGTATAGGTTAGATTAGGTAGGTGCCCCCCAGTATAGGTTAGATAGGTAGCTGCCCCCCAGTATAGTTAGGTACCCGCTCCCCGCATAATGAAGGGGGTAGTCAGCCACGGGGAGGGCAGCCCAACCTCTCCCTTCCTTCCTCTACGCGGGCCACCCTCCGAGCTTCCCCCTCCAGACTGCAGAGTGAGTGCAGGGAAGTGCTGTATACAGACAGCAACTCACCTGCCTGCATTCCAATCGCCGCTGGTCTCCTCCTCTGCCAGCCGCTGATACACACACTGCTTCCTGCTAAACAGAAAGCAGTTTGTGTATCAGCAGCTATGCAATGAGGAGACCAGCGGCGATTGGAACGCAGGCAGGTGAGTTGCTGTCTGTTTACATCGCTTCCCTACACTCACTCTGCAGTCTGGAGGGGGGGGAGCACGGAGGGCGGCCCGCGGAGAGGAAGGGAGGGAGAGGTCGGGCTGCCCTCCCCGCGGCTGCGGCTCCCCCCTCCATCACAGCACCCCCACTCCTTCAGCGCTCAGGGCAGCCGCATGGGCTGCACAGCCCTAGAAACGGGCCTGGTCTTGGGCTCCACAAAGAGAACTGTGGACAGTAGTAGTGAAAATAATTTATGGTTATTATATCTATGTGTGTGCGTGCGCAACAGGAGGAGACTTGAATAGTATATATAAATAATAAAACATAAATACAAATAAAAATAGCCATGGTATGTTGCAGTAAGTTGGCAAGCAAGAGCCGCGGTGCACTACCAGTTCTCTTAGGCTCTTAGGATAGGAACTGTGTTAAAAAGTCTCCTACACACAGTCAAAGGTTTTTACACACAATATAAAATGTCACATGCTGCAATTCATGTGTCAATAATGGCTTTCTACAGCCGTGTGCGCTAAACACACTCACATAAATACAGCAGATTTATAAACATTTGCATAAAAACACATATAGATATCAGATATAAATAAGTACATTTATAAAAGGATCCATTAGACTAGGCATGCTGAAAGTGAGGTAAAAACAGTTGCAGGGTACAGGGGAATCACTCAACAGTGTACCTCTGCTGTTAAAATCAAGCATGTTACTGGGAAGTAAAAGCAATGCATATTGTACACAGTGTATGGTAAACTCTAAGTAATAATAGAGAGCAAGGAGTACAGAATAGTGAAGGTGCTATTAGCATACCTCCCAACTTTTTGAGATAAGAGGGACACCTAAGCCATGGCCCTGCCACACCCCTGATCACGCCCTTGTCACACCCCCTAGTCATGCATACCAGAAAGATTTCATGAGAAAAATATGTTGTTTTATAATCCAAACCAAACTGGTCCTTTCTATCCTGGTTCATTTTCCTTCATATTACCATTTTTAAATTAGTAATATATCAATTTAAAGGAAGGGAATAAAGTTTAGAGTCAATCAAACACATTTTTAGTACAGAAATATACATATTTACATAGAAAGAGGGACAAAGTCCTGAAAGAGGGACAAATGAGGAGGAAAGAGGACAGGGCTCCCAAAGAGGGACTGTCCCTCCAAAAGAGGGACAGTTGGGAGCTATGCTATTAGAGCTCTCATATTACCTTCCCTATGCTGTAGTTTTAGAGGGAATAGATTGATATATTGTATGTGGCTGGGGTTGGTGGTGTTGTGGTGCCCAGGATCTTCTTAGATCAAGGTTCAGGAACCTTTTTGTCTGACAGAGCCATAAACGACACATATTATAAAATGTAGCAGTAGGGTATTGTACCGTGTTAGCCATCAGTAAAAGCAAGACGTTTTAAATCAGGATGATACCATTTATTGGCTAACTAAAAATGAATAAAAATAAGCAAGCTTTCGGCCTTGCAGCCTTCGTCGGGCTTATATCCTGTTAGTTTGCAGGCTGGTGGTACAGACAGCTATATACATGCAACATCAAAAGGGAAAACAAATATTTTTTTCCAAGCATAAATACATGTCATTAAGATGCCTTAATTCAAACAGCCATTTCTCAGCCATTCTAGCTGAACTTGTGAACTAAGAATGTACGATACCTCTGGGTCAATCCTAATCCCAGGTCTGTGAGCATGGAGTAAACAAGGATCCTTATCTCAGCTAACAACCTCTAACCCCATTTAGATGGTCTGTTTGAATTAAGGCATCTTAATGACATGTATTTATGCTTGAAAAAAATATCTGTTTTCCCTTTTGATGTTGCATGTATATAGCAGTCTGTACCACCAGCCTGCAAACTAACAGAATATAAGCCCGACGAAAGCTGCAAGGCCGAAAGCTTGCTTATTTTTATTCATTTTTAGTTAGCCAATAAATGGTATTATCCTGATTTAAAACTTCTTGATGTTATAAAATGTAATTCTGTGAGAGCCATACAATATGTTTTACTGGGACAATAGGGCTCACGTTCTTGTTGCCATGGTGATGTGTATACACTTGATCCGCTGGGCAGCAGAAGTGTCAGACACGTGTTTAGCTTCTCTTGGGTTTCAGAAACATCAGCAATTTCCAGATAGGACAGGAGAAATACCGACTAACAGCATGTACAAATAGCTTGCTGACTTGGGGGTTGATTCACTTTAACTAACAACACAATTGTTGCCTCTTTGGTAGGATATAAAATTCACTTTGTAAGATAAGAGATCCCCACATTTTGGCACCGGTAGGCTGCCTGTCAAGTGACAGGCAGCCAATTGGGCCAATCAGAGTGCAGGGATCTCGTCCTACAAAGTCACTGGACCTGACAATATCCAGAGTGGGACAATTGGAGCAGGCATTCGTTTTGGGGTAGTGCAAGTAACTTAGAAGTGCATGCTACAGTAGTAGCGTGCACTACTTTGAAAATGTTACTTGCACTGCCACACTAAGCTGCGCTGTTTGAGTGGTGTAGCTTAGTGAATTAACCCCTACTGATTTGTCTGTGAGCCAGATGTAGCCATCAAAAGAGCAACATCTGGTTCCCGAGCCATAGGTTCCCTACCCCTGTCTTAGATCCTAGCAACAGCTTTGGTGAATTACATTCTTTATCTGGGATTTTCTGTAAGGAAAACATAATTACCACAGTCTGCTATGTCACCAGCTCACATCTTGTGATGTAGCCAGTTGCATGCTCTGCTACTGTACATGTGCTGTTTCAGTATGCAATAGACTCAGCTCCTATTGCTCTTAATGGAAGCTGGGTCTGCACTGAGCACCTTATTATGCAGTAGCACAGTGTGTGAGTCAAGACAATAGTTACACTTATCTAATGGAACGTACCACATAGCAAGTGCTATTTACATTTAACTACAGTTAAGCACAGGATGACTGTACTTTACTGTGTAAGTACCATCATCCATTGATATTGACTCTGGTTTTAACATTTATAGTTGTGTGTTTGTGAATTGTACATGAGAATCTTAGTGTAGGTGGGAGGTTGCTTGTCATGCCCATGCAGGCCATTAGGTTTACGTGGTCCTCTATGTTTGTGCAGAGACATGCATGCAACACCATTCATTGAGGTGTTCCTTATGCCCTAAATAGTCTTTTAAAATCACTCTTCTAGACAGAGAAGATTCTGAAAATTATGACCAGGCAAGCCCCTGAATTGTACATGAAGCCCTCATATCTGTTGGTGTAGCCTCCTCTTCTTGACCTACTCATCTGACTCATAATTAACCTCTGTCCTTGTTTCCAACTTGAGTTTGCCTGACGACTATATGTGCCTAGTTTAGAAACAATAAATCATGAGCAACCTGCATTCCAGTAAATATCAAACAACCCTGTTGAATGGTAATTGGATAAACTGCATCAAAGGCATGACTATTTTCGAATGATTTATGACTTTTAGATGCACATACAGTATGAAGTTAAAGTTAAATGTGTGAAGTTAAATGGGCATCTAGTGAAAATTGGTAACTGTACGGTTGTGAGTGCAGAAAAAAAAACCTGTTATTTCTGGATGACAAGATCAATCAAGACTATAAACATTGGTCAATATAAGGGCTTTAGGTTATGTTTCCTTCTTGAATATGTGTGTTCATTTTCTGTATTTTAGCTGAGAAGAATGTTTTTCGTCGTTGTTATCATGGGAATTGTTGTGGTTGCCTTTGGTATCCCAAAGCAAGGAGTTCTTTATCCAAATGAAGAGCCCTCTTGGTCTCTCGCTAAAGCCATTGTATTTCGGCCATACTGGATGACATATGGTGAAATGTTTGCCTATGAAATTGATGGTGAGTCAAATAAAGATAAAAAAAAAAAGTTTGCATCTAAACTTTGAAAAGAAAAAATCTATCTATCTATCTATCTATCTATCTATCTATCTATCTATCTATCTATCCATACCAGCATCAAAGAGTATTAAAATGTATGCTGAATAGTGACTGATCAACAATGAGTTGTGACTGATCAACGATTCTCCAAAGCAAAGTTATCTTAAGTGAATTCGAGGTGCAAATGCACTGATGAGATAAACAATTGTGTTTATCCTCCTACCCCTAAACATTTTTTTTTTTAGATATCCCATGGTTTATTTTATATTTAAACATTTATAAAGTAGATTGAATATTTTATTGTCTCTGCTCCATGGCAGTCTATTAAATATCCCAGAATAAAATACATTGATTATTGACCTTTTTCTATCTCTCCCCTACCTTCAGAAGTTGTATTCTGTCAGGAAAACTTTTACGGCTGTAATTTGCTTATTCCCACAAGGCACCAACAAGACAGAAGCTGCCACTTGCATGCCTGAAAATTAATTATTTAAGGCTGCGATAAAAAGAAAGAAAAAGCAGTCTGGTTATTAATATGTTTTGCACTGTACACACATGCTTATCTCATCATGTCATCTGTCACCTTGGGTACACTTTAACCACTTGACCACTATGTTGTGTTCCCCTTACGGACTAGAGTAATTTTCACCTTCCCGTGCTCCTCCCATTTATTCTCCAATAACTTTATCACTACTTGTTACCCTGAAATAATCTATACCTTAGGGTTGTTTTTTTTTACTAAGAATTAATTATATATGCTTTTTAATGGCAACAATAATAAAACATTGAAAAATTCATTATTTCTCAGTTTTCAGTCATTATAGTTTTAAAATAAAATATGCTACTGTGGATAAAATTCACACATTTTATTTGCTAATTTGTCCAGGTTATTATAACATTTAAATGATATCCCTAATACAATGTATGGCAACAATATTTTATTTGGAAATAAAGGAATACTTTCAGTTTTGTTGTTCGTTTACACTATATTACTAATTACAAGCTGTTAATTGCATAAATAACAGTAATGTACCCTCATGACATACATATTAAAAACTCTCTAAGGTAACTATTTATGTATTGTTTTTTTAAATGCCACTGTTTTTTTTTATTTACAAGTGTTTTATTTCAATAACTATGGGGGAGGGGGGAGTAAGGAGTAAGGGGTTAATTAATGGGGGATTTATTTATGTTTTTATTTAATTTAATGTATGTACTATAGATGCATTTTTTACTATTTGGCCTCTAGATATCTCCTACTTTAATAATATCTTAATATTCACTGTAATGTATACACAGGAAGTAATTTGTGTGTTTTTATTTTCACGCTGTCAATGACCACCAACATCTCACTGATGACCGTAATCATTGCCAGTGATCGTTGATTACAGGCACTTTTAAAACAAAAGAAAAAACAGGGCACCGAGAGCCCAATAGTGCAATATAGTTTTAACAGAGAAAATCTGTCTAGATAGTTCGTGCAGAAATATACTCACAAAAAAGGGTCACCAGCAGGCAACCACTTGAAAGGCAGGTGGGGAGAATTGGTACCCGACCCCACTCGGGTATAAAAGTCGCTCTCTGTAGACAGGAGAAAAAAGGGGGCGTACCCCTCCACCAAGGGTGGATAAGTAATATGTATCAAACGCAGATAGAACAGAGGCGCCAAAAAGAGTAAAAACACTATTATTTAAAAACAGTAAAAAGAGGGAAGGTAAGGTGGACTTACCTCCCTCTAGCAGTGGAAAACAAAACTCTGAGGTAGAGTAGAATGCATTTATTAAACAGTGTAACTCCTAAAGATGCAACGCGTTTCGCGGGCCACAGCACCGCTTCCTCAGGCCATACAGGAGCTCAAAAAAGCTGTATCCAATCCAAGTATTGAATAAGCACCTCTTATTCAATACTTGGATTGGATACAGCTTTTTTGAACTCCTGTATGGCCTGAGGAAGCGGTGCTGTGGCCCGCGAAACGCGTTGCATCTTTAGGAGTTACACTGTTTAATAAATGCATTCTACTCTACCTCAGAGTTTTGTTTTCCACTGCTAGAGGGAGGTAAGTCCACCTTACCTTCCCTCTTTTTACTGTTTTTAAATAATAGTGTTTTTACTCTTTTTGGCGCCTCTGTTCTATCTGCGTTTGATACATATTACAGGCACTTTGATCAGTTTTGGGAACACCTGATCCCATTCACTGATCAAAATAGTAACAGGTGGCGATAAGAACGCATGCAGGTATATCTACGCCCCTGAGGCTAAATTGAGGAACTGGTTAAGGCCTCCTAAAGCAAACAGTCATCATGCAGTTACTTTTAAGGTCCGTACACACGCCGGACTGCAGGAAACGACGGGTCCGTCGTCACCTCCTGCTGGGCGTGTTTTCAGCAGACAGTCCGGCGTGTGTACAGTCTGTCGGCAGACTGATACGGCTGTTTCTGAGTGATCCGCCGGGCGGATCGCTCAGAAACAGCCGTATCAGTCTGCTGACAGACTGTACACATGCCGGACTGTCGCTGGAACGCCCGCCCAGCGGGAGGTGACGACGGAACCGTCGTTTCCTGCAGTCCGGCGTGTGTACGGACCTTAAGACACATTGCTCTGCTTGCTTTCAGAAGTCACCTTATATGCTATTACTGTATTGATTTACACAACAAATGTGTGGTGTTTTTCTGCTCACTGACATTGCATGTTTTCTTACATTTTTCTAGAATGTGCCAATGAGTCAGTTGTACCAGAACTCTGTCAGACTGGAAGCTGGCTGAATGGATTCTTGCAGGCAGTTTATGTCTTTGTTCAGTACATCATCATGGTTAATCTTCTAATTGCTATATGCAAGTAAGTCAAATGGCAAATAATATGAGTACACATGTTTGTTCTTTAGTGAAATATCTCAGACTAGCACTATACAGGGGTTTCTGAAGTCTGATAACCCTGCCATTAACAGTGTAAGAATGGCTGCAGTTTATTTTTTCCCAGTGAAAATTGTTTTTGGCTCTGCCCACTTTTTGTTACCTTGACACACAGTCACTCAATGACCAAGTTTGTGAGCTTCTAGGTTCCTGGCATCAAAAATATGTGAATGGAAGCAGTTTATCCACCAAGGAAATTTGATTGGCTGTTTGTGGCTCTGCCCCTTTAGTGTATTTGAACCCCAGTCACCCAATGACCGACTGTAGCAAGTTTGAAGCCTCTGCCATTAACAGGGTAAGAATGGCAGCAGTTTAAATATTACCATTGAAAACCAATAATTGAATTTTGATTGGCTGTTGTAGACTCCACCCATTTTCCTGAATCTTAATCTCATTCACCCAGTGACCAAGTGTGCCAAATTTGAAAACCCTGCAATTAACAATGTAAGAATGGCTGCAGTTTGCATTTTCCCATTTAAAATGAATGGCTGAAATTTGATTGGCTGTTTTATGCTCCGCCCACTTTTCCTGGATTTGTAACCTCTGTCACCAAGTAACCAACTGTGCCAAGTTTGGAGACTCTGGCTTGATTACTGTAAGAATGGCAGCCTTTTTCATTTTTTCCCTTGACATGAATGGGTGAAATCTGATTTACTGTTTGTAGCTCCGCACAGTTGTGCAGGGGGGACAAGAGACCCCCAGAACACATCATCCAAGGTAGTAAGGGATCTGTATACTAAGTTTAGTTCAAATTGGTCAATGCGTTTTTGAGTGATTCACACGCACGCGCGCACGCACGCACACATACACACACACACACTTTTATATATATATTCATTATATCATATTAAGAATAGTTACCTCAGCAGCAGAATATGGGTAGGATTGTGGGCCTTTTTAGAATTTCTGTTAATAGATCCAGGTTGAGCTTATGCCTTTTAGGAAGGCACACATAAAAACCCATATGAAACTCAGCAATATTACTGTTTGTGTCCAGTTAAGACACAACAACAGACAACAGTGCACCAAAAAACCCCAGCAGATAAACCAAGAAGTGCCACCTCCAATTACACAAATAGACAGTCGGATCTTCAATAGAGACAGCAAAGGACACATCCAATTCTGTATTTTGTATGTTGGTGTATTCCATTTGTCTGTATTATTATGTACCCTATGTTTGTTTTGTACTTTGTACAGCGCCACCTAATATGTTGGTGTTTTATAAATTAATAATAATAATAATAATAATAATAATAATTCAAGATGCTATTCAATGTATATTCCAGTATTTCAGCATAAGTTGTAACTGTATGAACACTCATATAAAACCGGTGGGAGGTCATCACCAAAGCAGAGAAGTTGACAGCTGTTTTGCCTTACAAGAAGGCAATGTCAGGACTGATGAGGCTTCTTGTAAGGCGAAACAACCGTTGACCTCTCTGCACTGCCAACCTCTCTCCTGTTTTATGTGAGTGTTCATAAAGCTACAAGGTATGCTGAAATGCTAAAATAAGCATGGAATGGCAACTTGGATATGCCCTCTGCTGTCTCTATTGAAGATTCTACAACCAAGCCAGTGCTTCCTTAAAGAAAATCTTAAGATAAGATCTATTTTGAGGTTTTGCAAACATTCATCATGCTGTTGACCTACAAATTGGATTTCTCAATGGAAAGTATTGAGTCTGACTTGTGGCTTCTGGCTTCACTCATCACCATCTAACTGAGGGCTTAACCCTATGAAAATAGATCAACAGCCTTTGTCTAATCTTATGCAGGAGAACAGAGGCGCCAAAAGGATAAAAGGAAGCTAAATGAGCTTAAAAACCAAATTCTTGGTAAATAGAGGAGGTAGTGGTGGACTTACCTCCTCCAAGTAGACACACAACGACTGTAGTAAACACAGTCAATATATTTTATTTATGAACTCCAAATATGCAACGCGTTTCGCAGGTTTGATCCCGCTTCATCAGGCAATAACAACGGAGCAATAGCATATGTGGTCAGTAGAAGAGCCAGGCACAGCAGAGGTGCCTGGCTCTTCTACTGACCACATATGCTATTGCTCCGTTGTTATTGCCTGATGAAGCGGGATCAAACCTGCGAAACGCGTTGCATATTTGGAGTTCATAAATAAAATATATTGACTGTGTTTACTACAGTCGTTGTGTGTCTACTTGAAGGAGGTAAGTCCACCACTACCTCCTCTATTTACCAAGAATTTGGTTTTTAAGCTCATTTAGCTTCCTTTTATCCTTTTGGCGCCTCTGTTCTCCTGCATAATATTGAGTCCACCCTGGGTGGAGGGTTGAACCCCCTTTTTCTCATCTACAGAGAGCGACTTCTTATTCCTGAGTGGGGTCAGGAAAATCTCCCCACCTGCCTTTACAGTGGTTGCCTAATGGTAACCCTGGTTTGTGAGTATTAATATTTACTCTATCTAGTAACTATTTACCAGTACATGTTACACTATTGGGGCTCTTGGTGTTCCTTGTTTTTTTGTCTAATCTTAATCATTGCAAACAATCATGAAAATGCAATTAAAAAAAAAAAATCTACGGAAGCAAAAAGCTTCCACAGAAAAAATGATATTTATAATAACAAACAGAGGAATTGACTTTTTCTGTTTTTGTGTGTGTCCTGTAGTAGTGTGTTCTTGCAGTTTAATGGAATGACCAAGGAGCTGTGGCTATTCCAGCGCTACCAGTTCATCATGGTCTACCACAACAAACCGGTGCTGCCTCCACCATTTAATCTGGCCTGTTACCTAGTTGTAGCCATGAAACGGATGTGTATGAGAAGATGTACAAAACATAAAAAGCAATCAAAAGGACCTAGTAAGTTGTTCCTTTTTTTTTAAATAAAAACAAGGTTATGTATGCTGTCAAGGATTATATACATGTAGTAGTCAATCAAATACATCCTAAAGGTTCTCAAATACATATTTACCTCTAGACTTTTTTTTTCTCTTGATCTTCTTGACCTACAATGGAAATATCTTCATTACATTTTTTGAAAGTAGTTCTTAACTACTAGATAGGCTTTCTTGGTCAGTAATTAGTGATATAGCCAAAGAAAAATAAGGGAGCTTCAATGAAAACGTTTTTGATGTTCTGAATCTGAAATCACTCCTGTAGTGTAACATCTTCAGTTGAAATGAGTGAAGCAGATTCATAGGCATCTTAAGTATAGATACTTAAGCCAACAGTCCAGCTACATAAACTAGTATGCAGATGTTGATTGACTGTCTGAAGGTGTATACTGCCTCCAGACTGTATAGGCAAATATGATGAAATTAAATTGTCTGAAGTTCCACTTCCCTGTAAGGAAAAGTGTTTTTTTTTTTAAAGATAAATTCAACCTAGTACAGTCAGGGGTAATTTCAGTCAACCAATCCTTAAAGAAAACCTGAACTGAAAATTAAAAGTCAAAATAAGCATACACAAGTCATACTTACCTTCCATGTAGTCTACTCCTCAGTGTCTTTCTCCTGTCCCGCGTCCTGTTTGTTTACTGTGATCAAGGGAATTTTCCGTCCTCCATTTTGAAAATGGCCATTACCCATAACAGCTTTCTGGTCAGCACACAGTTAAACTGTAACATCGCCCGCTTGAGCCATAGGAAAACATGGACATTACCTGGTACATCAGTTTTCCTCTCAGCTATAACTGACAGCAACTGATGTATAACTGACAGCAACTGATATATTTCAGATCTGACAAAATATTGACAGAACTGGAAGGGATTATTGTCAGAAGAAAATAGTTAGCTTCTGAGAGGAACTGATGGCAAGGTAACTATGTAATGTTCATTGGAAGTTACCTCATGTGTTTATTTTAAATATTTTTACTCAGTACAGGTTCTTTTTAAGTAGAAATACATACATTTTTAAGTAGTTACTATGAGATCTTGACATGTTTTTCCAAAAACAGATGAGTTTCTGAAGTAATGGGGCAGAAAGAGATTTTTTTTTAATTTTTTTTATGGCCATTATGCTAGCTTTATTACAGTTAATCTGAACACCTGAAGACTTATACATTTAAGAATATAGTCTAAAGTAGCATGTGGCTACCCAGAAAAAGTAAGAGGCTATCTATGTAAAGTGCAGTTTTGTATTGGGCATCACAGTGGTGCAGTGGTTAGCACTCTCCCCTTGCTGCGCTGGGTCCTTGGTTCAAAACCCAGCCAGGACACTACTTGCTCTTCTTTTGTCTGCGTGGGTTTCCTCCTGGCACTCTGGTTTCCTCCCATATCCCAAGGACATAGTTAAGTTAATTGGCTTCCCCTAAATTGGCCCTAGACTACATTAGGTACACTACATGATACTGTACATACATAGACATATGACTAAGGTAGGGTATAGATTGTGAGCCCTTCTGAGGGACAGTTAAGTGACGAGACAGTATACTCTGTACAGCTCTGAGGAAGATGTTGTCACTATAAAAAATACTGTACTAAATAATAATAAAAAACATTGCTTCTTAAGGCCCGTACAGGCTGGAACGATGGGTCCGCCAAACCCTCCCACTGGGCGGGCGTTCCAGCGACAGTCCGGCGTGTGTACAGTCTGTCTGTAGACTGATAAGGCTGTTTCTGAGCGATCCGCCCACCGGATCGTTCAGAAACAGCCTTATCAGTCTGCAGACAGACTGTACACACGCCGGACTGTCGCTGGAATGCCCGCCCAGCGGGAGGGTCTGACGGACCCGTCGTTCCAGCCTGTCTAGCGTGTGTACGGGCCTTAAGCCTTTTACTAAATGATTGAGATATGAGTCTGCTCTCCATGTGTTCTATAATAGCAGGGGGCATAATAAGGGAAATACTCAGGGTGATCTATATTTGTTGGAATTCTAGCCACAGGTTACAAGAAAATTAAGAAACACAATACCAGTTTAACCAAATCCAAACCTGTAAAGTGCAGAATAGACATATAGGCCCAAATGCAATTAACTTTCTCTCCTGAGTTTTCTCCTAGGTGATATATTTAAACTTGTCAATAAAATGCCCTTTAAGCCACCAGAAAGCAAGAAAATACTCAAAATAATCTTGATAGTACCTTTACACCTACTTTTCTGTATGTTTTCAGCTGAAAAGTGCTGGAAAGTTATTTTAAATAGAAAAAGAAAAATTATCTCCTAGGAGAAAACTTGGGTGAAAATATGAATGGCTTATGGTCTATGGTCACTTGACAGACTCAAAAGGCCTCGGTAAATTCTACTGTAATTAAAACTTTTCCCAACATTGTCGTGTTTGCATTTCTTTTATCCCAAAGCCCTGTATGTTTATCATGGTACTCTTCCTTGGAATGAAACTAGTTTTATCCCCATGAATAATACTCTTAATAATGTTATTACAACAATTTGCAATAACCTTACAATCAAGATTAAATAAGATAGGCTAGTAAATTAATTAATTAAGGAAGGTGATATAAATATATGGTCAAGTTTACATGGATTCAGCATTCTTCCAGGCCCATCCTGGTAAAAAGTATCCATAAAGTGGCAATGGATACTTACACTTATACTTAGGCAATAAGGGCCTGTTCATACTTGCTGCGTTTGTAGAACGCGTATAAATTTAAAGAGACGCAAGTTGAAAAACGCATGCGTTTTTCTTGCGTTTGAATGCGTTTTCTATTGCGTTTTGCACAAACACGTGACCCAGGGGGAAAAAAAGAATCATGGGAACCGCAGAGGAAAACGGACGCTAAAAACGCAATAGTACGCGTTTTTGATACGCGTCCATAGACTTTCATTGCGTCCGTTTCTATGCGTATCGCACAGAACTGCGTGCAGCAATGCGGATGAGAAACGTATGCGTCTCATACGCATACATGTGAACTACCCCATTAAAAAGCATTACGAGCCGTTTCTATGCGTTTTTGGTACCAGTACGCGTTCCCTGAAAACGGCTAGGAACGCATATAGTCTGAACAGGCCCTAACTGCAGTAAAGGAAAGAAATAAGAGGTAAAGTGCAGTTAACCATAGAATACAGCTGCGTTCACAGTGACCCTTTTGTTGCATTCCCTGTGACAACAGATCGGAAAAGCAGTTCCGCACCTTGTCTGAGAGTTGTGCCACTTACAGTGAAGCATACAGTCAATGAAAAGCATGCTTCACTGAAACCGTTACCGTGGTAGTTCTGTATGCATTGCGTTACCACACCAAACTCATATCATAAGGCACCTGCACCACTGTGAACAGTGCATTACAAAGGCTGTCGCACCGCATCACAATGCACCACTGGTCTTAATCTTTCAGTGGTCTGCCTCCAGAAGACTATAAAGTGCTTACTGTATTGCTACACTCTCCATAAGAACATTGTTTTTTGCAATATTTCACTAACATTACTACCAAACTGATGTTACTTCTTCTACAACAGAGCTCTTCTTAACTGAAGAAGATCACAAGAGATTACATGAATTTGAAGAAGAATGTGTTCAGATCTATTTCAATGACAAGCAAGATCAGGAAAAATCAAAGACTGATGCTAAGATTCAGGCAACATCAGAAAGGTAAAATTATTTGTAACCTCAAACTTGAACAGGTGGAAGCACACATCAGTAACAGAATGTTTTTTTTTTTTTTTTTATTGCTGGCCACACACTGGCAGTTTCTCATTACAGCATTCAGGTGACTTAGTGCATATAGTTTAGTGAAACAAACATGCAGGTAATGTTTATTATGTTGATTTCAAACAATCAATCAGGTGCTGAGAAAAAAAAAACACATTCACTTCACATGACAGCATGTTTAAATTTACCATAGTGAAAATCCTTTACTGCACTTATTCAGATTAATGAACATGGTCTGTGCAGGGCTGGCAGGAGACACTAATCCACCCTTGCCTCCTCCCCTGGGCTAGTTCTCTTCCCAAGAGGATAGTAAAAGATGGGCATCAATACATTCCGTTTATCCTCTGTTTATCTTCTGCCTGATTGTTGAGCGTTAACTGACAGTAGCCTGACTTACAATACCAGGGGTTTTTACAAAGGACGGCAAAATCTGGCTGCTCTGTGCCTGGTAGAAGGCGAAGTAGGTGTTTTGAAGCTACATATGCTGGGTCATCCATTCTGCTGCAACTTGAATATGCTATGGCTGTAGAGTACAGCCTAAACCAAATGTAAGGGATGGCTGGAATGCCTGGCCTCTTGCCAGCTTTGAATCCCTATTACCGCTTCACCATGCTGGAGCTAACTGTGGAGTCTATCTCCCCCTTACCCTACCACTCTACTGCTATTGCTCCTTTCTGGTTGGGTTGATGCCTGAAAAGACAGCTTGTTTTTATGAGTACAAAGCAATGTAAAATAAGAGTGGAGATATAGTCCAGCTAGTGCCTCACAGACTGAATGAAATTCTAATTATAGTGTAAATGAAGTACAGAAAGCCCAACATAGCAATACAACTCACTTATATTCTTCCTCAAACATTCTCTCTAACTATATTTAGCACTCAGAACTAGGGATGACCGTGAATGCCTCCGGCAGTCTTGAAAGACCTTTCCTCGAACTTTTAGGTGGTTCAGCGAATGTTCGTCAAAGCTCATTTGCAAAGTCAGCATACACTTCTCTCCCTGTCTATGTCTGTCTAGCTGCTATCACACAGACAAGTCAAGATGGAGTGACAAACCCCTCCCTCCACTCCTTTTCATATCTGCCTGTGACGGGATTTCTACTCATTGGCTGCTGGGGAATGCTGTGTATCCTCGGAGCAAATAATTCACTCAAAAGACGCCCATTCTGTGCCATTTTGGTGCTGTACTGCCCCCGAGTTTTGCCGGTGATCGTTCAGCAAGATATGGATTGCATAGAAACGTTTGGTAAGTGAGAAAGACCTGATTTGCAGTGAGAACTTCCAAATCTCGCTTGCTTATTCCTACTTAGAACCAACATATCGAACTATGGTGCTTGAATTCACATGTCAGTGGCTGTAATATAACTTTAAAGAGGAACTCCAGTGAAAATTATGTCATAAAAAAGTGCTTCATTTCATTTTTACAATAATTAAGTATAAATGATTTAGTCAGTGCTTGCCCATTGTAAAAGCTTTCCTCTCCTTGGTTTACATTCTGACATTTATCACATGGTGACATTTTTACTGCTGGCAGGTAAGGTCACTGGAAGTACCTGCTGCTTGCTTTTTTGGCAGTTGGAAACAGCTGTAAACAGCTATTTTCCACAATGCAACGAGTTTCACAGACAGGAAGCTGCCAGTAAAATGGTTCTCACAGTCTCCTGTGGGAGGGGCCTTACCACAATATCAGCCATACAGAGTCCCTGATGATCCATTTGTGAAAAGGAATAGATTTCTCATGGGAAAGGGGGTATCAGCTACTGATTGGGATGAAGTTCAATTCTTGGTCACGGTTTCGCTTTAAAGATTGTGGGTGGAGCTTTATCTCATGGAATATGGCATTGGTGGATGGAGTCCCTGTGCAGTAAAATAAAATAAATGTGAATTTTGCATGAATAGACATATTTAAGGTAGAATTAATACATTTTGAAAAATATTGTATTTTCTATATAGCTTAACAAAGTTTTGGAAAACAATGATCGAAATACAGTTATCACATTTTTATTTACCAACATTTTGAAAATAAATAAATATTACAGATTTTTCTTACAAGCATAATTTCTTAAGGTGGCCACACACGATACAATAAAATGATCCGATTTTACAGTAATTCGATAAAAACGATTGTATCTCTCGAAAAAAGCGAAAGCTTTTTTTTCATTCGACTGAAAAATCCGATCGGATTTCCCGTTTTTTTCGATTTAAATCGATCCGGAATGCCAGATATTTCTCTTCAATTCTACTAAAGATTGTATGGTGTGTGTTGGATTGTTAATTTATTAATATACACACCCTAGCAATTTTCTCTGAGTTTCCAATCATTTTTATCATAATTGAGGAAAAAATTGAACATAGGTGTGTGGTACATTGGTCATATTTTTAAAATGTTACAATCAGTCAGAAAAATTGATTGCAATTCTTAAATTGAACAGATATTTAAAAAATTGTATGGTGTGTGGCCACCTTTAATCATGCATGAAAACAACTAATTAAGCCAACCACCCAAAACTAAATGTTACCTAACTTATCAGAAAGGAAATAGCACTTATTTTATTGTTGACCTTTATAAATGATCACTTTAACAATAGCCAACTCAGGCTAGGTTCACAGTGGTCAGTTGCATAAAGCTCGCGTTGTAATGAGTGTGAACTGCAATGGAGACTGGACATAGACATTAATACAAAGCATGCATGCAGCGAGTTAGAATAACAGTATCAGTTACAATGCAGTACTGTGAACAGGCCCATAGGATTGTATGGGCAGTAAATTAACACACAGAATTATTCTGCAATACAATTGAGCACTGTGACCTAGCCCTGAAGTGTGACTGAATAAGTTGCAGGTTTGGTAAGGAAAGGATTCATTTAAAGAGAATCTGTACTCTAAAATGTTTACAGCAAAAAGCATACCATTCTATTCATTATGTTCTACTGGGCCCCTCTGTGCTGTTTCTGCCACTCTCTGCTGCAATCCTGGCTTGTAATTAACAGTTTTAGGCAGTGTTTACAAACAAACTAACCAGCTTGTGATAGGCTCACATAAGCAGAGTGTGTGAGTCATACAGAGCCTGCAGGGGGCCTGCAGAGGGTGTGTATCGCTTCTATCCAATCACAAGCAGCCCTGCACATTCCACACATTCCAGCCTTAACCCGACAGAGCCGACAGAAGAAAACAGATGAGATCATAAAACAGAGATAACACAGCCACTGTGCAATTAGGAAAGGATGCAGTAAGCCAGAGCACATTAGAACAGGCAAAGGAACTTATAGGATAGAAGAACTAAGGCTGAAAATTTTGTTACAGAGTCTCTTTAATTTCTGTCAGTTTTTTTTTTTTTTTTTTCTTTTCTCTTTGTATTTGTGGAATAATTCAACTAAATCACATGTATTTTTTTTAAGACTTAAGGCTTAGAAAAGGCAAGATATATTGAGTAGGGCTTGATTATAAACACATTATATTATATATTTGTGATAGCAGTTCTAAGTTCCAAGGACCTCCCTCACCGCAGCTCTACCCGCAGCCGTTTGCCGGAGCTCCGACCCGATCCCCGGCGATGACGTCAGAGCGACCTGGAGGTCGCTCTGTACTGCACCTGCGCGATCGGCGCTGTCAATCACCGCCACGTGGGCTGGAGCGGACTGCGCAGGTACAGAATTACTGCGCCTGCGCAGTCCACTCTGGTCCACGTAGCGGTGATTGACAGCGCTGATCGCGCAGGCGCAGTACAGAGTGACCTCCAGGTCGCTCTGACATCATCGCCGGGTACCGGGTCGGAGCTCCGGCAAACGGCTGCGGGCAGAGCTGCGGCGAGGGAGGTCCTGGGAGCTTGGGGCTGGAGGAAGCCCCCGGTAAGTAGCTTTTATTTTATTCAAATATGCATGACAACTCCTTTAAGGCTAGGTTCACAGTGGTCAGTTGCGTAACACACGCGTTATAATGACTGTGAACTGTAATGAAGACTGGCCATAAACTTTAACCTCCCTAGTGGTATTGATGGTTATACACGTCAATACATGCAGCGAACAGTATTGATTTGCATACACGTAATACTCTCCTGCACTGTATACTAGATCCTTGCTTGACACATCTTGACAAGTTACAGGAAAAAAAGCTAATGAAAATTAATTAGATCACTTTTTGCACAGAAATCCTGGGGAAATTGAACGCCAGGGAGGTTAATACAAAGCCTGCATGCAGCGCATAACACAGTCCATTACTGTGAACAGCTCCATAGAACTGTATGGGCAGTAAATTGACAACTTGACATGCAGAATTTTTCTGCAACGCAACTGACCACTGTGAACATGGCCTAAGGGGTTGAAAATTACTTTTGGTATCCCCCAATAACTTCACTGCCTTTTGATTTTGCAAAAAAAATAATAATCTGAATTTTATCAGTTTTAACACAGTTGTGCAAATGAAATGTGACAACATCCATTAATTTGTCTGTGTTTTATTCTAGAGTGGAGGACATGTCAGGTGATGTGAAATATGTCAGAGATCACGTCGGTTTCATTAAACAGTTATTGCATCATTTAGATGATCACATTGGACACCTACAAGATCTTTCAGGGCTTACCTTGGATTCTATGAAGACCTTAACAGCTCGGAAAGCTTTAGAATTAAATAAAGGCCATGGTATAATGTCCAGTGATATAAGTTTATCAAAGCAGGCCACTGATGATGGACTTGGACATTCTTCTGCTATGTGGAATAAGGGCAAAGGGGATCAAATGTGGAGTCGGTCCTTTTCACAGCCTAGTCTGGAGAAATCCATCCAAACTAAAGTTCCAAATTCACTACAAAAGGTCAATATTTCAGACACCAACCCTTTACAAATCTCACTTTCATCTGATTATTTAAGCAAGCAATCTGAACCCCCAGAATTCCAGAATGGAGCTGTTTGTAATGATAAGAAAGTAGGTGTTTACCAACATAAATCTCTGAAGAGACACCATTCAAGTTTGGCAATAATGCACACTACTTCCCATAATGTTCAAAAAGTACGATTTACCTCAGAGCCCGATGTTCCTATGCCTGTTCAGTCTAAAAATGTTCAACAGAACCCTCTTTTACCATATCCAGAATCTACAAGTTCCTCTGATCATGCCCAAAGCAAAAATGAGACGCAAGGCTTTGTAAATTCTGCGTTTATTGATGACAGTGGCAATGCTATGTATGAGCAAGGTGACACAGGTTCTAAGATAATAGATGGAGTACCAGCTAAGACTATTAACCAATCAACATCTGAAAACACACCCAAAGAGAGCAGTTCTAACCAAGATGACTTACGGGAATGTATGTTTGAAACTTCTCCAAACAATATGGAAGAAACAACTAACAAAAGCACAATAACGGGGATATTTCAAAAGCTTTGGGCGAAATCTAAACATTCAGGTAATGTTATCTTTATATCTTCTATCTTTGCAAAGCACAAGGCTCCCTTACCAAGCAGTATTTAAATATTATGGCCCTTATTCAATTCTCTTCTTCTCCAAAGTTTTCTCTTAGGTGATATTTTCATACCTTATCAATAAAATGCCTTTTAAAGGATACCCAAGGCAAAAACATTTATACAAACGGAAGGAGCAGGCATGTATGGGCAGCAATTCTCATGCTTGCTGCTTCCTCCGTTCCGGAGCCGGAAGCAGGGGCGTAGCAATAGGGGGTGCAGAGGTTGCGACCGCATCGGGGCCCTTGGGCCAGAGGGGCCCCGAGAGGCCTTCCTTCAACTGCAGTATTAGCTCTCTATTGGTCCTGTGCTCATAATAATCACTTCTATAGATACTTTGAATAGTGGTAATCATTAACTAGCTGTTCCCCATCCCCTTCTTGCACCTCTGACACTGTAGTTGCCATTGGCAGGTTTTGGTGCGCCGTATCAATTGTTATGTATAAAGTGCTTGGGGGGCCCCATTGTAAAACTTGCATCGGGGCCCTCAGCTCCTTAGCTACGCCACTGGCCGGAAGTCCTCTGCACAATGGCTCATAGTGCGCATGTAGAGTGCTCTCAGCCACAGGAGTGCAATGAAAGACGCTGGACCAGCTCTCGCACAGTAGTACATGACCTGGTCAACCACGTGTAATGTATGGGAGCATTTGCAAAGGGAACCAAGGGGATGGAGGAGAACAGGAGGAGCAGTAAGCATGAGGATTGCTGCCCATACATGCCTGCTCCCTCCGTCTGTACAAATTACTTTGCTTTAGGTATCCTTTAAGCCACCAGTAAGCAAAAAAATACTCAGAATGATTTTGATAGTAATATTTCACCAACTTTGGGGTACTTTTTCAATTGCAGAGTGCTTTAAAGTTCTTTTTAACAGAAGATGACACATTGAACAGGGAGTCTGGTAGATGAAATTTGGCTGTTGAATTCCAGGAAATGAAGGTTTGCACGCGATCACATGCGGAAACCTTCACTTATCACATGAACTAACGCTGTTCACGTGTAAACCTCTGTGAGCGGCAGATCGCAAGATAACTGCTGTGATAGCAGTTATCACGCTTTTGTGAATGGAGCCCAAGGTGTGAAAATATCATCTAGGTGAAAACTCAGGAGAAAAGGTTAATTGCATATAAGCCAATGCATTTTGCAGGACTTTCCTGCTTCCTCGGGTCAATGACAGAGTCTTTCAAAAATTACACGCACAGCCTCAGAGCTTCTAAATGCATTGTCTTTTATTGGTGCCCAAAATAAACCTCTTATTCTTAACCACTGCTCTGAGGTTTTATTATACATCCTTTATCCTTCACATCATTTTTGGGGTGCCTCATCCCAACTCATATAGTATTCCCACCATTAGGGTTATCCCTTGTGATGTATATCCAACGGCTTTTTATTTAGTTTGGAGTGTCACAAACTGTAAGTTAAGTTTGATTATATATCTCTTATCCTTTGCATAATTTTTAGGGTGCCTCCTCCTACCTCATATAGAAGATAAAAATGTTCTCCTAGGAGAAAACTTAGGAGAAGAAGTGGATTGAATAAGGGCCTATGTGACTTTATGCCTTAGAGCTGCAATACATTTTGTTAATTATATAAGCAGAAGACATGTTCAAGATTTACGGAATGATTTTGCAGTATTTTATATGATTTCTTCATAATACTATTTATACTTTTTTACCTTAGGGCTCAAGTTTTGCACAGAAAGACAGCTGTCAGAGGACACCGAGGTAAACCCTTCTTTTACAATGTACAATTTACAGTATTTGGGTGGAGACAGCCATAGATTCTATAAAGGTCCACACCCACTATGCGATTTTTCCAACATTTTTCGGCTGCTGGCGATTTTTTTGAGCGATGAGCCATCATTTCCACTATCTCGAGATGCAGGTACAGGCGCGTGATTACACAATAGCTTTTTGGCGATGCGAGGTAACAAGGACCGTCATGGTGGATCTTTAAGATCCCCAACGACTCCCACTCAAAGTACTGTGATCGCTTGAGCTCTCATTTGTGCCCGTCGTGTGCCATGATGGGACATTGCATGTACCCGCTGGCAGGGAAATGGATCGGGAAACGCTCATCGTCAGGGAATGTTGCTATGATCCATCTTCCTCTGTCATTAGATAATTATTCAGCTTAAAGGTTCTCATGTATCCAGGCCATGTCATGACAAAATCAGGTCGGTTTAATTAGACATTTTATTTTTCATTCTTACAAATGTTTCACCACTAACTAAGCAGCTTCAGGAATTCAAATAAAGTGAATTTCCTGAGCATTTGTTTATTTCAACTCAAATTTTGAAGACGTTTGGTGCTGAAACATTTTAAAGAGAGAAAAAGTAAATGTCAAATTGAAACTACCTTATTTGCTGCATTTGCAGATAGCCACAATGTGTTTTTTTACGTCAAACGGCACAAACTTCTTTTTAAATTTGAACATCTGGGCATTCCAATCATGTAAACTGGCTGTTACAGCTGTGTTCACGCTGTCCCCACCAGCCTCACTAAATCCTCCAAAGTTCCTGACTGTTGCCATTTGATCCTGCATGACCGTATGCCTTTTTCTTGTCCTGCATAAGGGAAACTAGAGAAATGGAAACAAGAATCAAATTGCCTTATGCTTTCCCTACAGGCATGCTCCAGTGAGAAAGCCTATCTCATACACTGTAACACTGCGGTCTAAACATTTACCCAACATTTCACATGTGATGAAATACTGTACTTTGGTGGTAATTGTGGGGTACCAGGCTGTATTACTTACCACACAAACCTTTATACCCCAGTACTCGGTACTGAAAGCATGAATGTAACACCTGACACACTCATAAGCGTGGTCCATTTTGATTGTGTGTTGTAATGTACTGGACCAATGGAAAATTATTATAACTTGTTTCTTTGTTGCTAATACCCTGACTAAGCTCTTGTCTCTTCTTTCTCTTTCAGTCCAGTGACAACAGTAGTCTCAGAAGAGCTTCTTCCTACTCAGAACTACAGGGATATCAGGCTTTTTCTCAATCAGCATCCAGAAGCCTATGTAAGCTATGGTTTCTACCTGTTACAAAGTCTGACAGTTATTCTTAATGCGGTTTATAGCTAAAATGATCTATTTTTGACCATTGGACACGTGTTCCCTCATCTAAGTATTTACTAATCACCCCACACCCCCTTGTATGTTAAAATATTGTAAACATAGGTCATCATTTTTCTAAGAAGCCTGCTAATGATGATGTGGTCACAGCACAGCAGTAATGATATCCAGAAAAGCAAGCTGAATATGTATGTCCTAACCTGGGCTGAAGCAGTGACAGCTGGAATCAAACTCCGGCTAAATTATATCCATATGCCTTTCTCAGCCAGTGCATTTTTGTTGTATTTTATAGAAGTGATTGTGCTTTATTTTATACAGATTCCTTGGAAAGCAGATCCTTATCCTATGAGGACCTGTATCAAACAGACTCCAAGGCTGCGTTATTGAAGGTACGTGAATTGAGAAAAGGTATAGATTTCATGTTGCTACAGAGATTAACATTGGAAATAAGATCCCCATTTTGGTTCTTCTAAACAGATATCAACCACTTATTGTCTCCAGATTGTAGCTCTACCCCCCTGCAGGAGGTATATTACATCCTCAGCAATTAGTGAGCACGGAGCACATGCTAGCACTTGTTGGTACTCATTAGTCCCAGTGATAAATAAAGGACTAACTAGGGAATCCATCCTTCCAATCCCCTCTCCCTCTCATATGGTAGCTGTACTGATTTGTGCTATCCTGTGTCCTTTACTGAAGGCGGCAGAGTCCCCCTGCCACATATCCTGGGTCTCGGCATTCCATGTCACCACCATCTGGTTGGAATAATCCTTCTCCTATCTTCATGTATGTTGAAATTCACGCAGCTAATGTCCGACAGGCGACAATTATTGCATTATTATTATATTATACACAATTATTGTGTGTACTTAGCTTAAGGCAGTTTAACTCAATTTTGCTGAGTGTGTGTAAAATTTTTGCAAATACTAACAAAAAAAATTTATGTTTTACGTTTCATAACTAGGAACAATATTACAGTCGATATTCTTCAAACTCTAAATTGTAAGTTTATTCACTTTTTTTTAATAATTTGTTTACATATTGCTAATTCTGAAAATACAGTACATTTTTCAACATGCTTTGACATTTCAATGTTTTTTTTTTTGTTTTTTTTTAGATCTCTCCAAAAAGAAGCCTTCACAAGTAAGATATTATAGTTTTGATTTTAATGAATTTAATGATGGTAAATGCATCTAAATCTGAATAAATGTAGGTAATAAAGATCTCCATAACTTGAAAAGACTCAGGGCTCAAAATAGTAAAAAGATTTATACGTACCTGGGGCTTCCTCCAGCCCCATGCACTTGGATTGCTCCCATGCCGCCGTCCACCGATGCCCGCAGCTTCGGAAGCCAGGTCCCCGCACTTCTATCAGTTGGCTCCAGTCAAATCAAATCAAAGCTTTATTGGCATGACCAAGATTCATACAGGTATTGCCAAAGCAAAGGGAAAAGGTGGACGTGGAAGGGTGTGGGGTTAGGGGATAATGGCCAAGCAGTCTGTGGACATTTTTAGGTTTACAGTTCCGTTATGCTCCTCTCAGTCTGTGGCATGCTGTGACATAGTGTGCAGCGATTGTCACTGTGGATTCCTCTTCTCCCAGTAAGATATATGTTTTTTTCTCATCTTCTAATGTGAGAAAGTCTGGGAATAGTGCCATCAATTTCTTAAAGTAAGTGTCCCTGGTTGCAGTATATTTGGGGCAGTGCAGCAGGAAGTGGCTTTCATGCTCAAGGGTCCTATGCTCACAGCGTTGGCCCAGTCTCTCCTCCCTGGGTTTGTACGTCTGTCTGTGTCTCCCAGACTCTATTTCGAGGTTGTGAGCACTCAGTCTGCAGACACTCAGGATTTTCCTCTCTTGAGAGTTTTGGAACTTTTCCAGGTAATGGGCCATTTTATATTCTCTCTGTAGAGACTGGTATATGGTTAGTTTGTGTTACTTTTTTATTTCACTCCTCCATTTTCTCCACACAGTCCTCTTTGCTCTTGGCTGTGGTATGTTTTATCTGGACTCCTGTTATATGACCTGTGGATCGGGGGTTTGAGGGAGTATAGAGCTGACCACTACTTTCAGTGCACATGGCTTTTCTTGGTCTTCATTGTGCAACATGGCTTTGTAGTGGGGTCAGGGCAGCTGCTCTGTAGGTGGGCCTAGAAGCACAACACTCTCTTCTGTATCTCAAGCAGTCTACGCAGAAGAAGCTGCTGCTGGAGAGATTTGCAAAGAACGCACTTCTTCTGCATAGACTGGAGCTGACTGACGTAAGTGACGGGACCCGGTTCCCGAAGCGGCGGGCAGCAGAGGATGGCAGCGTGGGAGCGATCCGAGCGGATGGGGCTGGAGGAAGCCCCAGGTATCTATAAATCTTTTTACTATTTTGAGCTCTTGTACACTTTAAGAATGGTCTGTGAAATGCTAATGATTTCAAGTTTATGCACTTTCTATGTTAATTTTATGCAAATTTATGCAGCATGGTATTGCACCTTCAAAATGATCCTTTACTGCGTTTGTTTGGTCAAAAACAAGATGCATAAAGTTGCATAACATTAACATAAATTTGCATCAATTCAAAATTATTAGCATCCCACAATGCATTTGCCTTTATGAGTCATGATTGTGGATGTCAGACTCCTGCAATGCATTGTGGGACTTGTAGTTCTTTAACATCTGGAGGGCCAAGTTTGCCCATGCCTGCACTAGACATTGATTATTTTTCCTTATCTGGGTTTACCACTTCCATTGCAGCCATTAAACCATTCATAGCACTGAAGTTGGTGCAAATTGTTGTTCAAATTTATATTTCCATTTTAATTTGCCAGTAATCTATCATGCCATTTCCAGAACTGACTACACATATTCTAGCATAAAATCTGTACTCTGTGTTTCCATAAAGACATTCCAGGCATTTGAATCTGATCGGAGAGGGGCAGGGCCGGATTACCAACCAGGCAACATAAGCAGTTGCTTGGGGCCCCATTCAGAGTCAAAGGGGCCCCATCAACACATCAACCAGGACTCGCCATCCTGTCAGCGGTGGCTGGAAGGTATAATAGTTAAAGGGACTCTGAGCAGTGCAGTAACTATGGAAAGATGCATATCATTTTAAAGCTCTCTTTCTCCTCTTTCCAATGATATATAAACGGTTGCCCTATGCCTTGTAGTTTTTGCTATTTTCGCAATCGAAATCGCAGCCACAGGACTACTTTTCTCCAAAGTCGGCAGCTCGATTCAGCACAATGCAATGAAATATAAGGAACCCAGGGGGATATAATTACAAACATCATGCTGGTAGGTGTGAAGATGTAATTAATTAGTTGTGGGTATGCTTAAAGGCATACCCACAGGCACTGCTCGGAGTCCCTTTAAGGGCTCTGCCTCTGACACAGGAGACCAGGGTTCAAATCTCGGCTATGCCTGTTCAGTAAGCCAGCACCTATTCAGTAGGAGACCTTAGGCAAGTCTCTCTAACACTGCTACGTCCTATAGGGCGCGTCCTAGTGGCTGCAGCTCTAGCGCTTTGAGTCCGCCAGGAGAAAAGTGTGATATAAATGTTATTTGTCTTGTCTTGTCAAATGATGCCATGCGCTGCTGATTGACTTCAGAGCCAGGCTCTCCTCCTAGGTCCCCCTCCTGCTACTGTGCGCTCTGCCGCTGCCCACTCCGTCCTCCCTTCCCACAGAGAACCACAGCTGCAGAAAGAATGATAGCAGCAGATGGCAAACGCTCACTCACCTATCCATGATCCAAGCGATAGAGATCCCGTCATCTGAAACCCATCTGTCTCTTCTACAGTGCAGCCGCTCGCTCTGAACTTCCTGATTCTCAGATCAGACAGGAAGTAGGAAGTAGTAATAGTAGTAGTAAGTAACAAGCGATAGAGATCCTGTCATCTGAAACCCATCTGTCTCTTCTACAGTGCAGCGCTCGCTCTGAACTTCCTGATTCTCAGATCAGACAGGAAGTAGGAAGTAGTAATATTAGTAGTAGTAACAGAGCGGCAGCACTCTAGAGGAGACAGATGGGCTCCGGATGCCGGGACCTCTGTTGCTTGGATCACAATAGGTGAATGTGAGTCATCTGGTGCTGTCATTCTCACCCGCTGTGGCTGCCTTCTCTGCTGGACCATCGTATTCACTGGGATGGAGGCTGCATGGTGGCTGTCTAGTTTGGGAGGAAATCGGTTGTTCGTTGGTGGGGGTGGTTATGTAATTCTGTCTGGGGAACGGCTTCTGGTTTGGCGGTATCCAGAGCTTTCTGCTATTGCCAGGCTGGAGATGCAGGGGGAAAGTGCTGCTGCTGTGATATCTGGCGCCCTCTTCACAGGGGTGCCCCAGCCCCTGAGTGCAAATGTCCCAGCCATTCATCTCTCACTCTGCATTTTGCCGCTGCTATTCCCTGCATTGTGCACCCACAGAGGAAAGCGGGCTGTTGCCCATAGCAACCAGTAGCTCGTCTGCCCCGGTGTGTGCGGCATGTTGCTGTGCAGCTGCATCTTCTGATTCTATTACGACATGATGGGGGGGCCCAAATCAGATACTTTGCTTAGGGCCCCATTTAGCCTTAATCCGGCTCTGGAGAGGGGTCAATATCTACCACAGACAACACATTGATTTAAAAAGATTTTAGCTTGAAATCTATTGATATTTGATTAAACTGAAGCATAGCACTGCTGAATGCAATGCATCGCTATGGACTGCCGATCTACCGCCACTCTTACACTGCCCCAAGTTGGAGACTTTCTGTCCAGTTGATAATTACGTTACATTTTTGATAAAAAATGTATTGAAACTTTAATTGATCTGATGTGTTGTGCAATCAATTTCTGGAAGATTTGATTGAATTTGTCTAAATTGAATTGGAAAATCAATCATCAGGGAGTCTAGTATGGGCAGGCAAACTATCACTTTCTTAGCTGGAAGGCTGAACTGCAGTGAAAGGAAGGTGGTCGGAGTGTGCTGGTGGAAGGGAGAGGCAGCAATGCAGAGGAATTTGGAAAAAAATAGATTATCACTTGTAGCTCTGTGTCCTATTACGCTGCTCCCCATTAGTGCCAGCACAGAATGCAGGCTTATATGCCACACTGCGATTAGCATGCCACTGTTTATTTTATAACTGTTGTAAGTCAAAAGTGGTTCATATGGGTGTAATGCTATACAACTTGCAAAAGGGTGAGAGGACTAATAAATGGTCCTAACAAGATATGATGCACAAGATGTTGGCTTGTAGTGTTATGCATAGTATAGCATTAGCGTAAGAACTGTTAAGAAGGAAGAATTTAGAAGGTTTGTTGGATAACATAGTCTCTCCATTGCTCTCCACGTAAGGTTGCCACCTCAAACCTTTAAATACCAGCACATATGAATTATACATGCCTTGTAGCTAGTTTCAGTAGATGCAGTTTAGGCCCTGATTATGTGTGAGTAGCCCCAGAACCTGTATAACTGAGATGTGGCAGTATTTAAAGGGATGAGGTAGCAACCCTACTCTCCAGCCTTAGTAGATCAGGGTGTTTGTGTCCAGCAAGCATACCATGGACATCACATGTGCAATGCTCTCTACTCCCTCACAGCCTTTAATTAATCAATGCCAGAGTATAAGTCACAAGCAGTCAGTAGTCAATAAGACAGAGGTCTGCACACTGTTAATTTCTTCAGACCTCCTTTATTTGCATTAACAGCTCATACCGGTGAGAGAGAACATCCCCCGGCAATCAGCAGCTGTTTCAAATGTACAGATATGTTTCATCTGGCTGATAAAGGTGCTCTTACTATCTAGAAGTGTTAATACCGATAGGAGAGATTTCTTGACATTATAGGACATTTATTTTCTCACACAGCTTAACAAATGTGTGGAGTCTGCAGGACAGACCGCATACATTTAAAATCGGCGCCGGTAGACTTGGGCGCAGGATACAGCCGGTATATGGCTGATCCTGCTGCTGCTCAAGTCCGGCTGTGTTAATTACTATTCCCCCTCCAGGCCGCCATGCATAGTGGGGAATGATATAATTCAGCTTCCAGGCCAAATTATTGTGTTTTATAAGCAACCTCGGCTCCGTCTTATGACGGCACCGACGGCACTCAATGAGCGCCACTATAGAAGTGATTCTTATAATAGTCTATGGTGGCGTCGGCTGCGCCTAAATCTAGCAGCACTAAAAAGCACTGCTCCGGACAGACCGTGTGTGTGTGTGTGTGTGTGTGTGTGTGTGTGTGTGTGTGTGTGTGTGTGTGTGTGTGTGTGTGTGTGTGTGTGTGTGTGTGTGTGTGTGTGTGTGTGTGTGTGTGTGTGTGTGTGTGTGTGTGTGTGTGTGTGTGTGTGTGTGTGTGTGTGTGTGTGTGTGTGTGTGTGTGTGTTGCTTCTATCATCTCCTCAGTGTATAGTCTAGTAATCACCCAGCTGGAAGAATCTTATGGGGCCCATACACTGGTCGATTTCAGCATTCGATCGAATTGAACTATCTGACAGGATAGAAGATCTAGGTCGATCTGCTGCTGGCAGCAGATCGATGGCCCATAGAGTTGCATTGGATCTAATGGTGCAGTTATGCCTTTAGATCAATTTTCTATAGATTTCCAATAAAATTTCATTCTGAAATCTATTGAAAATCTGTTCCTAGTGTGTGGCACACATCAGATAGATTCCTGTCAGATTCGACTTGACAGGCATCTGACAGAAATCTATCTGATGGTCAAATCTGCTGCAAATCTATCAGTGTATGGCCCCTTATTCAGGTGGTGATAAGCGGTTAAATTAGCAGAAATGTGTGTGTTATTGTGTTCATTTATTAGAAAGACATTAGCAGTGTGTCTTTATCAAGGTTTTACCTCTCCCTGCATGGAGTAGCCAGAGTTTGTTACAAGCTGCAGACAGGAGCCAGAAGTGAAACATCATTGATAACTGTCCTTTATAAACATCTGTTTCTTGAATGTTTGTTATTACAATTGTGAATTTAAATTTTTTTAGGATTTGGCCATGATTTTAAAACATCCATGGAAAACTCCTTTTACTGTTCAGGTGAGTACATTTTAAGAAAGATTTTACAATACTGAATTGCTTTCACTGAAATACTGACTGACTATCTGTTATGACAGCCATTGAAAGGAACAACTTGTATCGGCTCTCTCAGAGTATACACTTCACTCCATTACCTCCAGTAGGTAAGTAAAACATATATTTGTTCAGCTCCAGTTATACTTTCATTCTTTTACTAGAAAAATAATTAAAGGAATTAAGCAGGGACATTTGAATTTTAGTTTTTGTGTCTTTAACCATTTGATGCTAGGCCATTTTTCTGTAAATGGGCCCCCTTGCAGACCAGGCCATTTTTCTGTAAGTAGGCCACTGCAGCTTTAAGGCCTCACTGCAGGGCCGCACAACTCAGCACACAAGTGATTCCTAAAAATGTTCTGTGTGACTCGGCTGTCCCCCTGGCCCACAGGAGAGCGATCGGCTCTCATAGGCTGAAGCCTATGACAGCCGATCGCGTGATTGGCTGGCTGGGAGAGGGAGGGAGGGGAAAGTAAAAAAAAAAAGTAAATTTTATTTAAAAATAAATGACATCAATGTTTATAAAAAAAATAAAATAAATAAACAATGTGGAGGCGATCAGACCCCACCAACAGAGAGCTCTGTTGGTGGGGAAAAGGGAGGGGGGAATCACTTGTGTGCTGTGTTGTGTGGCCCTGCAGCTTGGCCTTAAAGCTGCAGTGGCCCAATTAAGTAAAAATGGCCTGGTCATTAGGGGGGTTTAACACTGCGGTCCTCAAGTGGTTAAAATACTGTGCGTGCAAGTGAAACCGCAGACTGCACAACATGGCCTTATTCAAAACAGGTACGTAATTCAAACATTTTACACACATGGTCAACTGCACAATATCATCCCAACAGTCATGTGAGTTGATCCGCCATGGATCGGGCAAACCGCCTGTTATCAGTCATTTGTCTAGTCTTTTGCCACATGTACACACACCTGATTGTCGTACAACAGACCAAAATCGGCGATCAGGCATTTTGGTTTAAGCGTGTGTACGGGTCTTTATCCATAGTATCTTTATCCATAGTTGTAATAACATGTTGACATACTCTTTATTTAATAGACCTGATGTGTTAAGCAAGAAAAAAAAAAGAGAGAGAGAGATTTTGTATGAATAGGTTAAAGGTTGTGATGGGCATTATGGGATGGAAGTTCACCGCTGGTAAACTCATGCCACAGCACATTCCATCCCTAGTCATGAACTATTTTTCCTTACTTATATTTCATCTCATCTATTAAGTAATGTTTCAACATTTTACAGTAAAAACTGGTTAACTTTGATTATATTTTTTTTTTCTTAGTAATTTTTGGCTTGTGTGGTGTTTTAAAGGTTTTATATTGATAAAATAAAAAACAGATGAGAGCTAAATAATGAGAAATATTTTGTAAATCAATCTCAGCATGTAGCAGAAAAACCAGTCGGTGGCATGACAAAAATGAAACTGTTACTTGTCATAATAGTATTACAGTATATACATTTTCAAAGACTGTACTTTGATATATTCTTTAAATAAAATAATTGTTAAAGCATATGCAAAAATAGCGCAATAGAAAAGTCATAGACATTTCTAAACAAAAAAAATGCTGTAAAGTGGGAATGTAAATGCTGTAAAGTGGGAAAGAATAATACCATGAATAATTTTAATTATACTAGATCATGTAGGTGCCATACATGAAAGCAATATTTGCTGCGATGGCTCTTTGTCCCAAAAATGCAGAAAACCTCCATTATGTTTAAGTCACCTAAAGACTCATTCATGTAGTGTTCTTGACTCATCAGCTCTGAAAACTACCTGTGGTAAGGGCCAGATATTTAACATTATGATTTATCAGTCCAGAACACCTTCTGCCATTTCCTACACCCAGTTCATGTGTTTATCAACAGTATATCGGTGAATGCTTTAGTGGTGAGTCAGGTTCACTGGAAACAGAAAGGAGAACCATGGCAAGGAGCCACCCTAAGATAAGAATACCTTCAGAAATTGCATAAAGGTGCTTTTAAGGACTCTCCCAGGGCCACCTTCAGGGCATCACAGTGGGGACTGCTGTATAGGGACCAAGTGAATCTGGGGCCCGGCTATACATGGACTGCCCATTAATGTGATGAGAGGCGCCAGGAGGCTCATCCAGGAGTTAGTGATTAAAGTAAACTTAACCGACTAATGGGAGAAAATGATTTTTTACATACCTGAGGCTCATTCCAGCCCCCTGTAGTCCATCAGCTCTCTCAATACCCTTCTGGTCTAATCCATTGTGCTCCTGTGAAGTCCATACAATCCAGCTGGCGGGACTGGCGCTACCATAGTGTCAAAGGGGGCAACTGCCCTGGGGCCCCGACCTCTACTGAGACCCCACAGTACCGACCCTGGCTACCTGCTCCCCTGCTTGCACTGTTCCCGGGGGCCCTGAAAGTATATTAGTAGCAATAATTAGCTATCAGTCTTGGCGCGTGAACGGGTGGGCAGCGGCTGCACTTTGAGGCACGCTGTCTCCCTCTCACTCTATGACCTGGCGCGTCATGTGTAAACACACGCCAGGTCATAGAGTGAGAGAGAGACAGCGTGCCTCAAAGTGCAGCTGCTGCCCGCCTGCTCACACACAGGGACTGAGGTAATCATTGCTTGTAATATACTTGCAGGGCCCCGGGGAGCAGAGGGGTAATGGCGGGGGGTGTCTAAGCAGGGGTGCCCCAACCCTGCAGTTTGCCCCAGGGCCCTGCCAGCTGGGTTGCGGGGCACTGTGCATGCAGTGTTCCAGGCTGCGTGCCTCTTCCATCATGCTCCCCATAGCTGGGAGCGCAGTTAAATAAACTTAATAAACTGAGCATACGCAGAACGCTTACAGCCATGGAAGAGCGTGAAAATCAGACACACAGGTGTTAGTGTGTTCAGACCTTCAAAGATTGGGATTTGCCATGTGGGGGAAAAGGGGAGTGAGGGGGGCCCAGAAGGTTTGCCCTGTATGGGGCATAAAACATTTCTGATGGTCTTGGATTCTCCTCTGCATTAAAGCTAGAGTGGTCACACCAAGTATGAGTTTCAGTTATGTTTATTAATTTTTTTGTTTACAGTCCTTTAGTCTCTTTCCTTGTTTCCTGCTTTTCAGGACAAGACATTAGCACTGTTATGCATATTAAAATAGCACTGTATACTCTCTTTAAGGAAGGTTTTGTGCATTTAGCATTTGTGCATGCTTTATTTTAGGAGAGTTGGTCACTGTGTATCGGCTAGAAGAAAGTTCTCCAAACATCCTAAACAACAGCATGTCGTCCTGGTCACACAATGGCTACTATTCCACAATTGAGATATTGAGCAAGGAAGAGATGGGAGGTGGATTGAGACGAGCTGTGAAAGTGGCATGCAGCTGGTCTGAGAACGACATCCTAAAGGCTGGACACATCTACATCCTCAAATCATTCCTTCCTGAGGTGCTGAATACCTGGTCAGGGGTATTCAAAGATGATACTGTGTTGCAACTCTGCCTCAGGGTGAGTATTAATAATCTAATTGTAATCTACATATTTATGTATATAAAGAAGGAAACGTACTATCCTGCAGCTTAGTGCAGCTACGATTCCCCAAGAAGCAGCAGCAGCATTAGTATACAATAACAGCGAGCTCCCTCACTTTATTGCATACCAGGAGCTATGTCTGGTTGCTAATATAGCCATGTTTGACTCTAGCAGAATGAATAGGTTGCACACATGCATGCCAGATTCTAGCACAAGTTTTATAGTTTACTTTGCTTTACACATAAGGAGGTTGATTCACTAAGCTTTGCACTTTGATTGACAGTCAGGCTATTGGGCCAATTAACGTGCAGGAATACCGTACTTTGAAGCTACTGGACCTGCCAGGCTCTGGGTGGGTTCAGTGGAGCACTCGTTTAGTATAATGAAGTGCTCTTTAAATGATTTCAGCCAAGCGTAATTTAACCGTGCACGCAATGGCTGCATAGCATGCGCAGGAAAATATAACACTCTGCTGTCATTAAGCTTAGTGAATCAACCTCAAGGTCTTTTTCTCACATACCGCAATTTTGGTCACGTTTTTTGGAAACACGATCTGACACAAACAGCAGGGACATCAAGAGTGCATACATTGCAAAGTCTGATGTCACCATCCATTCACTGCTAGATCACAACGCATGGTTCCCGGCAAAAACATGCAACGCATTGTAATTCTGAGTCACTATAATGAATGGGAATCCCAAGCACACGCTCACCCGCGTTTTCCGGTGTGCTCATGAAGGAATGGGGCCTAAGAGTCCTTAAAAATATATGCAGGTGAGGCTGCCTGCAAAACATGCACCGTTGGGAAGTCACGAGGACAGGTTTGAGAAACACTGCGCTATAGTATAGTAGAACAGTAGGAATCACACTAATAGTAGGAATTATGCTAAAATAAAACATTAATGGTAGGAATCCCGCTATAGTATAGTAGAATGCTAGGAATCACGCTAATAGTAGGAATAATGCTATAGTAGAACACTATTGGTAGGAATCACCCTATAGTAGCACCAAACCTTCTCAGATACAGTCTGCACATGGACTAGCATTATTCTCTATGACCCATCCATGTTCAGTTCTGTATCTCAGGAAGTTCTGCAGTCACACAGTGCCTCCCCCAAGCATCCCAAACAGCAAAAACATGAAGCATCAGTATGGGTTGGCACCAGCTTGGCAACCAAATTACAATGTTGTGTATAGCAAAGGAAAGCTATATACTGTGTTTATACAATAGAAATAAATTACAAGGATTACTTTTTTTGACGAATGTTATTTCAAGACATAGTCCTAGTTTGTGAATTTTATACCAATTAAACACAATAAAGTACTGTGGCCTGAAGTGTAAATTTATCTTGTTACCTTTATTTCTAGGAAATCCAGCAACAGCGAGCTGCTCAGAAATTACTCTTTGCGTTTAACCAAATGAAGCCCAAAGCCATCCCATACTCTCCAAAGTAAGTCATTCTTACATCGTTTTTGAATAGTGTCATAATGATTCTCTATATCCTTGAAGAGAAACCATGACCAAGGATTGAACTTCATCCGAATCAGTAGCTGATACCCCGTTTTCTCTGAGAAAGCTTTATCTTTTCTCAAACGGATCATCTCTGTATGGCTGATATTGTGTTGAAACTCCTCCCACAGTGTGATGGCATGATCATGGTGCTGATATCACACTGTGGGAGCCTTGTTGCATTGTGAGAAATAACAGCTTTTTCCAACTGCCAAAAAAGCAAGCAGTAGCTACTTCCACTGACATCACCTGCCAGCAGTAAAAATGTCACCATATTATAAATGTCAGAATGTAATGCAAATGCTGACTAAATAATTTATACATAGTTATTGTAAAAATGAAGCACTTTTGTTCATTATGTTATTTTCCCTGAAGTTCCTTTTTAAGCTCCCATAGACCCTAATACCAACTATTGCCCAGTTAAGTATGTTGTTTGGAAGTTAATACCACAGGAAGAGTTAGTATATGAATATTTAAAGACCGGAAAGGACATTTTGATATATAGGAACAATACGATCTTCCCCAGGAAATATTGCAAGTAGACTGGCTCAGTTGTCTGTGTTTGTATCTATGACTATGAAGTGGAAGAGGGGATAAGCTGGGAATAAGTAGCAGACACTACTAGTGACTCATATATTCAGAGAAAATAAATAGTGACAAGTACAGGTTTTCCTATTCGTCTGGTTGATATTTGCCCTGAACACCCGTTAGCCGGACATTATCTCCTGAACCCAAAGACATGAGACGATCTTTAAAAACAGCCAGATTGAGTGGCTATCAGAGCTGGTCCTTCCATAGGATCTAACTGGGTAGTTTTCCAGGGCATACATTTAAAAAAGTTACAAGCTAATTTAGGCACGACGTGAAATAACAATATTACTAACAATAATGGTAAAAACAATTTAAGTGTAGGGTTAAATAACAATAGCAATAACAAAACAGTAAATAACAATTTAATTGCGGTATCACATTATTGGCCAATTTACCAATAATGTACAACCTAACTATAACCTAACATCTCCCTACTCTCACACAGAACTGTCCCCTGGTGGTGCCTAACTCTAAGACCCCCCTGGTGGTGCCTAACCCTAAGACCCCCCTGCTGATGCCTAACCCTAAGACCCCCCTGCTGGTGCCTAACCCTAAGACCCCTGCCTGGTGGTGCCTAACCCTATGTCCCCCCTGGTGGTGCCTAACCCTAAGACCCCCCTGGTGGTGCCTAACCCTAAGACCCCCCTGGTGGTGCCTAACCCTAAGACCCCCCTGGTGGTGCCTAACCCTAAGACCCTGCCTGCTGGTGCCTAACCCTAAGACCCCTGCCTGCTGGTGCCTAACCCTAAGACCCCTGCCTGGTGGTGCCTAACCCTATGTCCCCCCTGGTGGTGCCTAACCCTAAAAACCCCCTGGTGGTGCCTAACCCTAAGACCCCCTGGTGGTGCCTGACCCTAAGACCCCCCCTGGTGGTGCCTGACCCTAAGTCCCTCCTGGTGGTACCTGACCCTAAGTCCCCCCTGGTGGTACCTGACCCTAAGTCCCCCCTGGTGGTACCTGACCCTAAGTCCCCCCTGGTGGTACCTGACCCTAAGTCCCCCCTGGTGGTACCTGACCCTAAGTCCCCCCTGGTGGTACCTGACCCTAAGTCCCCCCTGGTGGTACCTGACCCTAAGTCCCCCCTGGTGGTACCTGACCCTAAGTCCCCCCTGGTGGTACCTGACCCTAAGTCCCCCCTGGTGGTACCTGACCCTAAGTCCCCCCTGGTGGTACCTGACCCTAAGTCCCCCCTGGTGGTACCTGACCCTAAGTCCCCCCTGGTGGTACCTGACCCTAAGTCCCCCCTGGTGGTACCTGACCCTAAGTCCCCCCTGGTGGTACCTGACCCTAAGTCCCCCCTGGTGGTACCTGACCCTAAGTCCCCCCTGGTGGTACCTGACCCTAAGTCCCCCCTGGTGGTACCTGACCCTAAGTCCCCCCTGGTGGTACCTGACCCTAAGTCCCCCCTGGTGGTGCCTGACCCTAAGACACCCCTGGTGGTGCCTGACCCTAAGACCCCCCTGGTGGTGCCTGACCCTAAGTCCCCCCTGGTGGTACCTGACCCTAAGTCCCCCCTGGTGGTGCCTGACCCTAAGTCCCCCCTGGTGGTGCCTGACCCTAAGACACCCCTGGTGGTGCCTGACCCTAAGACCCCCCTGGTGGTGCCTAACCCTAAAAAACCCTGGTGGTGCCTAACCCTAAGACCCCCTGGTGGTGCCTAACCCTAAGACCCCCCCCCCCTGTTGATGCCTAATCCTAAGTCCCCCTAGTGGTGCCTAACCTTAACACCCCCCGATCCCCGCTAATAATAATGCAATAAATTTTAATTGAATCGCAGGAGCCTAAATAGCGTAACGGCTAACAATAATACATTACATAACAATTAAATTGCAGCCGCCCGCCAAAATAGCGTAATGACTATCTATATTACAATAAATAACAATCGTGCCCATTTTTGGCCGCAACTTTTTTAACTGATCCTTTGCCCTGGGCCCCAAGCTCATTGGGGGCCCCACAAGTCAGGGTCTTTAGAGGTCACAAATTTACTGTAAGTACAGTATGAAAATGTAAGGGGTCCTATGTTAATTTTTGTCTGCTCTCTGTGGCCAAAACGACCACCATTTTCCCTGAAACTGTCCCTGGTGGCTACTATCTCATGTTTATGGGTAAAATTAGATTCTTTAAGACTGCCAAATTTCTGCTGTTGAGCATGGTACAAGTTTGGATTGGCATGCTTAGTAGGGAGATAGTAGATAACATGTTAGACTGTTTTGCACACAGAGTACGTTTTTTTCCGCTGATCTGATGTGGAGACAGAAAAAGAGTTCAACTCAGTGTACTTATAGATTAAAGAGAAACCGTAACCAAGAATTAAACTTCCTCCCAGCTGATACCCCCTTTCCCATGAGAAATGTATTCCTTTTCACAAATGGATCATCAGGGGGCTCTGTATGGCTGATATTGTGGTGAATTCCCTCCCACAGTGTGATGTCAGGAGTGACATCACACTGTGGGAGCCTTGTTGCATTGAGGGAAGTTACAGCTGTTTACAGCTGTTTCTAACTGCCAAAAAAGCAAGCAACATCTCCATCCAGTGACATCATCTGCCAGCAGTAAAAATGTTGCCATGTGATGCATGTTAGAATGTAAATCAGGGAGAGGAAAGCTTTTACAATGGGCAAACACTGACTAAATCATTTATACATAATTATTGTAAAAAACGGAGAACACTTTTTTATTACATAATTTTCACTGGAGTTTACCAAAAGATAGTAGTAAGGAAAGGGAAAACCAAGACACTGCAAAGTGAGAAGTTAAAAAATATAAGATAGGTCAAGAAATGATTGATAATATCCATGTAATTCATTCATGTTTATCCACAGTGAGCTTGTAGGTCATCATCTTTACTGTTAACATGCATTAAAAAAAAACCCAGCAAGCACCAACTGCTCTTATCCATAAACACACCCACTAACAACGTGATATGCCAAAAGTTATATATAGCCTCTCAGCTTCCATTTCAGTTATAGTGCGCATGCACAGGGGACGCAGGCGGCAGAGAGGACACACCAACACAGGGACTTTATTATATAGGATATCCACAGAGGGAGGTACAGCTTGCTTGGTAGTTGGCAACAGCTATTATTTCCCACAATGCAATGAGGTTCTCATACAGGAAACTGTCAGTAACATGGCCCTGACATCACACTGTGGGAGGGGTTTCACCACAATATCAGCCATACAGATGTTCCTGATGCACTATTAGAGAAAAGGTAAAGATTTCTTGTGGGAAAGGGGGTATCTGTTACTAAATGGGATGAAGTACAATCCTGGGTTAAAGTTCCTCTTTAAAATACCTTACAATGAGGTCCTGATTAATGATGCAATGTATTTTCATTATTTATTTTACACACTTTTTTAATATATAGGTATGCCATCCCCTGTATGTATAGTATAAGCTATTACACGGTGAGGTATATAATTATAGTAAAGCAGCTAGAATCTATGCTGGTCACTGGTTGAGTACCTGTCTACCTTCTCCGCTGCTTCTAGAGACTCTTCACACTCATTATTATCTATCTGCTCAGTGATAACATCTGTAAACACCATATATGGAAAATAGACTGTTGCCAAGTAATCTGTGCAATTTCATCATTAGTAGTAGATACCATTATATGCTGAAATAGAAGCAAAAACAGCCACAACATATATATTTTTCCATGACAGATTTTTGGAAGTGTTCCTGCTGTATTGTCACTCCGCTGGACAGTGGTTCACCATTGAAGAATACATGTCTGGAAGGTTTAGAAAATACAATAACAACACAGGCAATGAAACTGTCCCTACGAATAAGCTAGAGAAGACGATGCTTGCCTTCAGTCACTGGACCTATGAGTACACAAGAGGGGAATTTCTAGTCCTGGATTTGCAAGGTATTTGTTTTATCTTCATGTATGGTCCACCAGCTTACCTCTGCTTCAGACAGCTCAACAAACTGAAAGTGTCACCACATCATTCTACTTCCTGTGGTACCCAAGGTGAATCTATTGCAAAAAATGAAATACCTACCTATCCTCCTGGAGACCACTGTTGTCCCGCAAGAACCCCTGGAACATACTGACAACAGCTTGTCGGATATGTTATTGTGGCCATGGTCTCTGCTGTGTACAAGTACAGTCATACTGGCCTTGATTCTTGGGTGCAGCATGGTTGCGCTCATGCACAGCGGGATGCATGGTAGTGAACTTCAAGAGGGTGCAGGGCAGCAGTGGTGGTCAGAAGGAGGACACTGGAAGTCTCTGGAGGATCACTTTTCATAGGTAAGTATTTGGGATTTTTTTGCATTGAGTTTGCTAAAATTGCTAAACTGAAAAAGAAAACAAAAAAATAATAAAACTCCCGGAAAATTGATAATATGTTTAGATACTAACACTGTTAAATATTTTTTTTCTGATTTAACAGCAAAGTGCATCACACTTTTAATATAAGTAGATAAACTATCAGTTTGAACAATTTCCCCAAAAAATCCATAGTAGACAGGACATATGTATGTATTACATAAAAATAAATAATAAAAATGATTTAATTTAAAACTGAAATTGTATACCACAAAACACGGACACTTGTAAACATCGTAGTCAGAGAGGATGTGAATGTGGCAGGAAATTATATGCCATAGGTGTGACCTTAATACCTTTCATATCAGAAGGCATAAATTATATACTATAGGTGTGTTCTTAATACCTTTCATATCAGAAGGCAGTACGAAACAACTCATTCCACACTATATGGGCTGAAATAAGTGCCAAAACAGACAGTTCCTTCCCTGCTGTTCCTGTTTGCTGTTTACCTATGCTGAGCAAAATCCACTGCTGCTATGCGGATAAGACACTGGAATTCAGTTAAGGCTGCTCTCTGAGTCTGAAAAAAGATGCATCCATCTATTCTGAAATGTTTTTTTTTTACTGTGCCTTTAAAAAATGAACCATAAATTTACGGTAGTGAACCTTTAAATATTTTAAAGCAAACTGTTGAACATAGTTGCATAATCTAGAATTAAAGGTCATTGAATTGTGACACAAAAAAGCGCTATGTTAATAATAATGTCATTATATAACACATTTTTTGTTTGTTTAAGGTGTTGGGGAAAATTTGACAGATCCATCAGTTATTAAAGCTGGAGAACGCAGGTGAGATTTAAGTCTTTTAGCAAAAATGTGCGCTGCTATAGCTAAGCTCAATGGCATAATAACAATAACATTTTTATAGCGCTTTTCTCCCATAGGACTCAAAGCGCTTAGGCTCTCTCAGATTCAGTAATTGAGAATAGGATGAAATATTAAAACAACAAAAATTATATTTTTGCAAATGCCAAACTAAATAGGTGGATTTTCAGTCTGGATTTAAACATGTCCAGAGATTGAGCTGTCCTGATCTGCTGAGGTAAGGAGTTCCTTAATGTAGGAGCGCCATGACAGAAGGCTCTGGGACCAAAAGTTTCAGGTGGACTCTGGGTATGACTAGATTATTAGAACCTGTGGATCTGAGATTGCAGGGATTGCTACGCAGCTGCAACATTTCTTTCATCTATCCAGGGCCCAGATTATGTAGTGCAGTGCCAGACAGAGGCGAGAGAGGCTCCAGCCTCAGGGCGCAGTGTAGGAGGGGGCGCACAACTCACTCAGCTATCATTCCCCTACTGTGTTTGAAGCAGAGAGAAATAAGAAAAGGGGATACATGGCAGTAACTGCAAGCCAGATAACTAGAGATTAAGGTGTTGGGGGGGGGGGGGGGGGGTAGGGGTTGATTTAGGGGGCACCTCTTAGTCTAATAGCAATCAGTGTGTGACAGCTGGGGTGGTAGGGATGGAAGGGTGCACTTTGGTGTCTCAGCCTTGGGTGCTGGAGGACCCTGTCCCAGCCCTGATGTAGTGATATAAATGTCAGTAGGCCGATCTTGAATAGGATCCTCCATTTTATAGGTAGCCAGTGAAGGGAGTGCAGGTGTTATGTGGCAGTGACGAGGTTGGTTAGTTAACAGACTGGCGGCAGCATTCTGTATCAACTGTAGGCGATACAAGTCCTTTTTTGGAAGGCCGATGTAGAAAGCATTACAATAGTCCAGTCGGGTTGAAATAAAGGCATGAACTAAGGTTGGCAGATGTGCTGGGGGAATGAGGTGCTTGAGTTCTGTGATGTTCTTCAGGTGAAACTAGTATGATTTCACTACAGCAGAGATGCGAGTTCTGAAGTTTAAATCTCCATTAATTAGAACACTCAGGCATGGGCGTCCGCAGAAAATTTTCCAGGGGGGGGGGCAAAAAGTGGGGAGCAAAAAGTAGCGTAGCGCGCCGCGCCAAAAAATGGGTGTGGTCATGAACCAGAATGTGGGTGTGGTCGTGGGTGGAGACAAGTTTACATGAACTAAGCAATGGTGGGACATTAGATTAGGACAGTGGTGGCGAACCTTTTGGAGGTCGAGTGTCCAAACTGCAAAGTCACTTTACTATCACAAAGTGCCAACAGCAATTTAAACTACATACAAACGTTTTAACTCATACATGAACATTATGGAAAATTAAGTTGAAAATAAACTGTGAAGATAAACAATTTCATCCATCGTACTCCTGAAAAAATTATTCATTTTTTTTAGAACCTCCCAGTTTCATTTTCGGTTTTAAAAAGCGGAAAAAGTAGGTTTAATGCCATTGTCTCATATGATGATGATTCAGCTTTTTACATAGTCTCGCAGTTAGCAATCATGTGACCCCCAACAAGACAAATTCAGCAATCATGAGCCCCCCCCCCATCAAGACAAATTCAGCAATCATGAGGCCCCCAACATGACCAACTCAGCAATCATGAGGCCCCCAACAAGACAAATTCAGCAATCATGAGGCCCCCAACAAGACAAATTCAGCAATCTTGAGGCCCCCAACAAATCATGAGGCCCCCAACAAGACAAAGTCAGTAACCATGAGGCCCGCAACAAGACAAATTCAGCAGTCATGAGGCACATAAATAGACAGCTTTTCACATAAATAGGCAGAATGCCCCCTTAATATGTAGACACCTCTCACCTGGCAGCAGTTCCCCAAAATACACTCAATCTGACAGCAGTGGTTCCCCAAAAATAGGTAGCCCCAAGTCTATAGGTGTCCCCAGAATAGGTGGCCAGCGGTATAGATGTCCCCAGAACTGGTAGCCAGGGGTAGAGATGTCCCCAGAACAGGTAGCCAGGGGTATATGTGCCCAGTATATGTAGTCAGGGGTATATGTACCCAGTATATGTAGGCAGGGGTATATGTGCCCAGTATATGTAGGCAGGGGTATATGTCCCCAGTATATGTAGGCAGGGGTATATGTCCCCAGTATATGTAGGCAGGGGTATATGTCCCAGTATATGTAGGCAGGGGTATATGTCCCAGTATATGTAGCCAGGGGGATATGTCCCAGTATATGTAGCCAGGGGGATATGTCCCAGTATATGTAGGCAGGGGGATATGTCCCAGTATACGTAGGCAGGGGTATATGTCCCAGTATATGTAGGCAGGGGTATATGTCCCAGTATATGTAGGCAGGGGTATATGTCCCAGTATATGTAGCCAGGGGGATATGTCCCAGTATATGTAGCCAGGGGGATATGTCCCAGTATATGTAGCCAGGGGGATATGTCCCAGTATATGTAGGCAGGGGTATATGTCCCCAGAAAAAGTAGCCAGGGGGATATGTCCCAGTATATGTAGGCAGGGGTATATGTCCCAGTATATGTAGGCAGGGGTATATGTCCCAGTATATGTAGGCAGGGGGTATATGTCCCAGTATATGTAGCCAGGGGGATATGTCCCAGTATGTGTAGCCAGGGGAATATGTCCCAGTATATGTAGGCAGGGGTATATGTCCCAGTATATGTAGGCAGGGGTATATGTCCCAGTATATGTAGGCAGGGGTATATGTCCCAGTATTTGTAGCCAGGGGGATATGTCCCAGTATATGTAGCCAGGGGGATATGTTCCAGTATATGTAGGCAGGGGGTATATGTCCCAGTATATGTAGGCAGGGGGTATATGTCCCAGTATATGTAGCCAGGGGGATATGTCCCAGTATATGTAGGCAGGGGTATATGTCCCAGTATATGTAGCCAGGGGTATATGTCCCAGTATATGTAGCCAGGGGGATATGTCCCAGTATATGTAGCCAGGGGGATATGTCCCAGTATATGTAGGCAGGGGTATATGTCCCAGTAAATGTAGGCAGGGGTATATGTCCCAGTATATGTATCCAGGGGGATATGTCCCAGTATATGTAGGCAGGGGTATATGTCCCAGTATATGTAGGCAGGGGTATATGTCCCAGTATATGTAGCCAGGGGGATATGTCCCAGTATATGTAGCCAGGGGGATATGTCCCAGTATATGTAGGCAGGGGGTATATGTCCCAGTATATGTAGGCAGGGGGTATATGTCCCAGTATATGTAGGCAGGGGGTATATGTCCCAGTATATGTAGCCAGGGGGATATGTCCCAGTATATGTAGGCAGGGGTATATGTCCCAGTATATGTAGGCAGGGGTATATGTCCCAGTATATGTAGCCAGGGGGATATGGCCCAGTATATGTAGCCAGGGGGATATGTCCCAGTATATGTAGGCAGGGGTATATGTCCCCAGAAAAAGTGGCCATGTGTGCCCCAGCAGAAGGGGAGCAGCGCAGAGAAGAGGGAGAGCTATGGGCACTCACCTTAGGGGGCTCTCCCTCCCTCTCTCGCTCTCCCCTCCGGAGTCCGGAATGAAGTTTGCAGCGGCTGGGCAGCGGGCGGAACTTACCTCCTCTCGTCGCACGCGCCGGATGGATTAGCCGCTACTCTGGTCTGATCCAGACCAGAGTGCGGTACCAGAACTTCCGGCGCAGGAGCGAGACAAGGTAAGTTCCGCCCGCTGCCCAGCCGCTGCACACTTCATTCCGGAGGGGACAGCGAGGGAGAGAGAGCCCCCTAAGGTGAGGGAAGGGGGGGGGGAGACGTCCGCCCTTCCCCACTGTGCCCATAGCTCTCTCTCTTCTCTGCGCTGCTCCCCTCCTGCTGGCTGCACGGGCACGCGGCCAGGGGGGGGGGGGGGGGGCAGCGTCGGCCAGGCACGGGCAGATGCCCGGTTTTGCTGTATGTGCGGACGCCCATGCACTCAGGCTATGCACATACTCAGAGCTGTGTAGATCTGTGCCTCCTATTCCCAGTGGTGAAGACTACAAGTGAAGTTGTTTTGTTGTCATGTGCTGCCCTCCGATCAGAAGGACTTTTTTATGCAGACAGTTTTATCTGCATTTAGTCTCAGCCAGTTGTCACTCATCCATTGCTGTAGTTCAGCTAAGCAGGCATTTATAGTTGGAGTTGGGTCTGTCACACCAGGCTTGATGGAAAGATATAGTTGGGTGTCATCAGCATAGCAGTGGTCTGTCAGGCCATGTTTTTGGATTCGTTTTTCAAGCGGTAACATGTAAATTGTGAAAAGCAGGGGAGAAAGGACTGAGCCCTGGGGCACCCCACACTTAAAGGAGTTATCAGGCTAAATTACACTAAATGAGCTTTACTCACCTGGGGATTTCTCCAGCCCCTTGCAGCCGACTGTCCCACGATGACCGCTCCGCTCCCCGCCACTGTCCCAGTCTTCGTTCTCGGTATGCAGGCCGACTGCTGGGTCGGCCTTACTGTGGCTTTGCGAAGCGCCACTGTCAATCATAGCCATGTGGGCCGCAGCGATATGCGCAGGCGCAGAACTGCTGTGCCTGCACAGATCGCCGCGGCCCATGTGGCTACGATTGACAGCGGCGCTTTGCGCAGCCACCGTAAGGCCGACCCCGCGGTCGGCCTGCATACCGAGAACGGAGACCAGGACAGCGGCAGGGAGCGGAGCGGTCGGTGTGGGATAGTCGGCTGCAAGGGGCTGGAGAAAGCCCCAGGTGAGTAAAGCTCATTTAGTGTAATTTAGCCTGATAACTCCTTTAAGTGGTACATAGGTGGAAGGAAGGGCCCCATAGACACTTTTTGGGTTCTGCCACTCAAGAAGGATTGAAATCACTGGAGAACTATGCCATCAATGCCGCAGTATTCCTATAGCCTACTTATCAACATGTCATGGTCAACTGTATCAAATGCTGCAGAAAGGTCTAGCAGCAGTATAAGAATGGAGCACTCTCACAGTCTCTTGCCATGAGCAGGTGGTGGCAAATTTAGATGAGGGCAGTTTCAGTGCTGTGATGTTTCCTGAAGCCAGACTGGAATGGGTCATAAATGTTGTTTTGTAAGATTTTGGCTTCTAGCTGGAGGTATACGACTTTATCAATTACCTTCCCCAGAAAGGGAAGGCTAGAGAAAGGTCTGTAGCTAGTCATTGCATCTGAGTCCAGAGAAAGTTTTTTGAGGAGAGGTTCAAATGTCTCAAAATGAGTTACACCTAAAGTATGTGGGAAGCTGTATTCTTATTATTGTATTTTAAAAAGTTAGGTAGATGCTACTTTATGATATTAGCCACTTATTTTTGGCCACAGTATTTTGCGCATAGCAACAGAATACATAACCAGACTCTGTATAGCCTGGTGCAGCGATGTCGCCCAAGGGATCAGGGCCCGATCCCTGAAGGGCAACCACACAACAGGTGGTTGTGGACAGATAAGCTATTGGTTTGGTCACATGCCCGGAAGGGACACCAGAGGGATAGTCCACGCTCCAGCTGAGTACAGAGGTGGTAAGAACTGTCTAGGCACGCTGTATGCCAATTAGAGATGTCGCGAACCTCAGTTTTTCGGTTCGCGAACCTTCGCGGAAGGTTTGGTTCACGTAAAAGTTTGCGAACTGCAATAGACTTCAATAGGGAGGCGAACTTTGAAAAATAGAAAAAAATTATGCTGGCCACAAAAGTGATGGAAAAGATGTTTTAAGGGGTCTAACACCTGGAAGGGGGCATGGCGGAGTGGGATACATGCCAAAAGTCCCGGGGAAAAATCTGGATTTGACGCAAAGCAGCGTTTTAAGGGCAGAAATCACATTGAATGCTAAATTGCAGGCCTAAAGTGCTTTCAAACATCTTGCATGGGTATACATCAATCAGGGAGTGTAATTAGAGTTCTGCTTCACACTGACACACCAAACTCACTGTGTAACGCACCGCAAACAGCTGTTTGCATAGTGACGGCCGTGCTGGACTGGTGCGCACCATGGCCAGAGTGTAGGCCGTGGCGTTTTTCAAGCCCATATGGTCGCCGGGCTGTGGTAGCTCAATGATAGAACAACAGTGACTGTCCAGCTGATCAAATTTGGTCTGACCACAATGAAGCAACGATCTTATTATCTTTTGTGTGCCACCCCCACCCGAGACACTCAAATAGCCGGCAGTCATTGCTTCATTGTGATACGCAAGCCCCTTCACCGCGGCAAGGTAATGATCATGATGGGGGATGGGCACATGTACATGCCTTTTGTTTTTTTGTTGCAGCCGCCCGCAGTGCAGCCAGAAAAATTAGGCAGGCATGTACACGCACCAGAAAAAATAGTGTAGCGGCTGCTGCTAGCAGCGGCCTTCAAAATTCAGGAATCCGCCTAGAGTCCTGGACCCTGTTGGTGGTGGTGGAGAAGGCAGTCAAGCGGCCTGCAGGCAGAGATGCTGTGTGTGGGGACTGACTTAGTCTTCGGTCGTGCAGTAGCCCTCCATGATCCATTCCTCATTCATTTTGATAAAGGTCAGGTACTGAACACTGTCGTGACTTAGGCGACTTCTCTTCTCAGTAACTATGCCTCCAGCTGCACTGAAGGTCCTTTCTGACAGGACGCTTGCGGCAGGGCAAGAGAGAAGTTGTATGGCAAATTGGGACAGCTCTGGCCACAGGTCAAGCCTGCGCAACCAGTAGTCCAAGGGTTAATTGTCGCTTTTCGCAGTGTCTACATCTACACTCAAGGACAGGTAGTCGGCTACCTGCCGGTCCAGGCGTTGGTGGAGGGTGGATCCGGAAGGACTATGGCGAGGAGTTGGACTAAAGAACGTCCGCATGTCCGACATCACCCTGAGATCGCTGGAGCGTCCTGTCCTTGCCTGCGTGGACTTGGGAGGAGGAGGGTTACTGCCAGTGGTACCTTGATTGCGTTGTGCAGCCACATTACCCTTAACCACTTGAGGACCCACCCTTTACCCCCCCCTTAAGGACCAGCGCTGTGTTGAGTGATCTGTGCTGGGTGGGCTCTGCAGCCCCCAGCACAGATCATGTAGCAGGCAGAGAGATCAGATCACCCCCCTTTTTTCCCCACTAGGGGGATGATGTGCTGGGGGGGTCCGATCTCTCCTGCCTGCATGTTGCTGGCGGGGGGGGGCACCTCAAAGCCCTCCTCCGTGGCGAAATTCCCCCCTCCCTCTCCTACCTGCTCCCCCCCGGAGATCAGGGCTGCACAGGACGCTATCCGTCCTGTGCAGCCAGTGACAGGACGTCCCCTGTCACATGGCGGCGATCCCCGGCCGCTGATTGGCCGGGGATCGCCGATCTGCCTTACGGCGCTGCTGCGCAGCAGTGCCGTACAATGTAAACAAAGCGGATTATTTCCGCTTGTGTTTACATTTAGCCTGCGAGCCGCCCCCCGTCAGGCTGCTTCCTGATTAATCAGCCTGCAGCTGGCGACGCAATACTGCGTCGCTGGTCCTGCAGCTGCCACTTTGCCGACGCGCGGTATGAGTGCGCGGTCGGCAAGTGGTTAAACGCATTGTAAAGCATCATCGACAGCTTGTTCTGCAAGTGCTGCATCCTTTCCGCCTTGTGTTGAGTTGGTAACAGGTCCGCCACTTTGTGCCTGTACCGAGGGTCTAGTAGCGTGTCCTCCGTGACGGGATGCAACTCCTCTTTCTCCCCCCAACCACGAACAATACCACGGGAACGTGGAGCAGCAGAAGCCCCCTGTGACGGCTGCTGCGGTTCTGCTTCTTCCGCCGCCTCTTCCTCCTCCACAGAAACACCTTCCTCATCATCACCATCATCAGAGTCTGACTCCTCTCCTTCCTCATGACTCCTCTTCTTCCTCCTCCTCCTCCCCCCCCTCTGTGCTGCCGCAGGTGTTGTGGAAACATCGGGTTCGGGTGTAAATGGCTCCCACGACTCCTGCTGCCGTAACTCTTCTTGTTTACGCTCCTCCACAGCTGTATTCACCACTCTACGCACGGCACGCTCCAGGAAGTAGGCATAGGGGATCAAGTCGCTGATGGTGCCCTCATCGCGACTCACCAGTTTGGTCACCTCCTCAAAGGGCTCCATGACCCTGCATGCATTTCGCATCAGTGTCCAGTTGTTGGGCCACAACATCCCCATCCTCCCAGATTGTATCCTTGTACTGTAATGATACAGGTACTGGGTGACGGCTTTCTCCTGGTCTAGCAGGCGAGAGAACATCAGCAGGGTGGAATTCCAGCGAGTCGGGCTATCGCAAATCAGGCGTCTCACCGGCAAGTTGTTTCTACGCTGAATGTCCGCAAAGCGTGCCATGGCCTTGTAAGAGCGCCTGAAATGCCCACACAACTTCCTGGCCTGCTTCAGGACGTCCTCTAAGCCTGGGTACTTGGACACAAATCTTTGCACAACCAGATTCAGCACATGTGCCATGCAGGGTATGTGTGTCAGCTTTCCCAAATTCAACGCAGCAATGAGATTGCTGCCGTTGTCACAAACCACGTTGCCGATCTCAAGCTTGTGCGGGGTCAGCCATTGCTCCACCTGTTTGTTAAGAGCAGCCAGGAGAGCTGCTCCAGTGTGACTCTCCGCTTTCAGACAAGACATGTCTAACACTGCGTGACACCGTCATACCTGGCATGCAGCATAGGCCCTGGGGTGCTGGGGCTGTGTAGCTGGAGAGGAGATCGCGGCACCAGCCGAGGAGGAGGAGGATGACGACAGCGAAGCGGTGGTAGCAGGTGGAGAGGAGGTGGCTGGAGGCCTGCCTGCAAGCCGTGGAGGTGTGACAAGTCGGTCCGCTGCGCAGCCACGTACTCCCTGCTTGCTGCCATTGGTCACCAGGTTGACCCAATGGGCTGTGTATGTAATGTAGTGGCCCTGCCCGTGCTTGGCAAACCAGGCATCCGTGGTCAGGTGGACCCTTGACCCAACGCTGTGTGCCAGAGATGACACCACTTGCCTCTCAACTGCACGGTACAGTTTGGGTATGGCCTTTTGTGAAAAATAATTGCGGCCTGCTATCTTCCACTGCGGTGTACCAATGGCCACAAACTTACGGAAAGCCTCCGACTCCACCAGCTTGTATGGTAATAGCTGGCGAGCTAATAGTTCCGCCACGCCAGCTGTCAGACGCCGGGCAAGAGGGTGACTGGCAGACATTTGCTTCTTACGCTCAAATACTTCCTTCATGGACAGCTGGGTACTGCTGTGGGCAGAGGAGAAGGAACCGCTGAAGGGAAGAGGCGGTGTGGAGGAGGGTGGCTGTGAAGGTGCAAGGGAGAAAGTGAATGAAGACGATGCACCTGAAGGAGGAAGAGGAGAAGTAGGGTGGCTTGTCTTTTGAGGGGTGCTGCTTTTCCTCAGGTGTTCTTGCCATAGCTGTTTGTGCCTTCTCTCCAGGTGCCTTCGTAAGGCACTTGTCCCTACGTGAGAGTTGGCCTTTCCACGGCTCAATTTTTGCTGGCAGAGACAACAGATGGCTTTGCTCCGATCTGAGACACACACGTGAAAAAATTTCCAAACCGCTGAGCCCCCCTGGGGTGATGCCGCTACGGTGGCATCAGCAGCTGACGTTGAAGGGCATGTTGGCTGGCCATAGCTGGCGATGCATGGCGCCGGACACTGCCCCCAACTTTTTCTGAGGACGAGCTCCCTCTGCTTCTATCATGGAGTCGTCTCCTCCTACTCCTCTCTGACTCCTCCTCTGAACTGTCCCCCTGGTCATCTTCTCTACCGGGAACATATGTGGTATCCGTATAATCGTCATCATAATCCTCCTGGCCAGCTTCGCTTTCCTCAGACACCTCCTCAACTGCACCAACTTCAGGTGGTTCATCATCCCCCTCCTCACACATTACGTCCATACTATCGCCACCTAACTCAGACGTAGGAGATGGTGTACCTGCGCCTTCTTCTTGTTGTTGCAGTAGTAGGTGTGAATCAGTGATTTCACCACCACCACATAACTCCTGCGAAGTGTCAAATGCAGTGGATGTGGTGCTTGTTGTAGCACTGGTGGCTGTGGGAGATGAGGTGTTCTGTGTTAAATAGTCAAGCACGTCCTGATCTTGGGAAGTGATGGCACGTGCCTTCTTCTGAGCACTGTATTTTGGGGCAGGTCCGCACGAAATCACAGCAACACCACCTCGCACAGACCTGCCGGTGCCTGGTGGCCTTCCTCTGGGTCTGCCTCTACCTCTTCCTCTACCTGGTTTGTCCATTTTGTCCATCTCGGGGGGGATGCTAGGTATATTCAGTGAGGTGGGTTCACTCAACACAACAGGTAGTTAGATGCAGTGAGGTGGGTTCACTGAACAGTAAAGGTACTCAGATGCCGTGAGGTGGGTTCACTCAACACAACAGGTAGTTGGATGCAGTGAGCTGGGTTCACTGAACAGTAAAGGTACTTAGATGCAGTGAGGTGGGTTCACTGAACACAACAGGTAGTAAGATGCAGTGAGCTGGGTTCACTGAACACAACAGGTAGTAAGATGCAGTGAGCTGGGTTCACTGAACAGTAAAGGTACTTAGATGCAGTGAGGTGGGTTCACTCAACACAACAGGTAGTTGGATGCAGTGAGCTGGGTTTACTGAACAATAAAGGTACTTAGATGCAGTGAGCTGGGTTCACTCAACACAACAGGTAGTTGGATGCATTGAGCTGGGTTCACTGAACAATAAAGGTACTTAGATGCAGTGAGCTGGGTTCACTGAACACAACAGGTAGTAAGATGCAGTGAGCTGGGTTCACTGAACACAACAGGTAGTAAGATGCAGTGAGCTGGGTTCACTGAACAGTAAAGGTTCTTAGATGCAGTGAGCTGGGTTCACTCAGGGCCGGGCCGAGGCATAGGCTGGAGAGGCTCCAGCCTCAGGGCGCAGTGTAAGAGGGGGCGCACAATTCATTCAGCTGTCATTCCTAATTGTGTATGAAGCAGAAAGAAATAAGAAAAGGGGATACATGGCAGTGACTGCAAGCCAGATAACTAGATATTAAGGTGTTGGGGAGGTTGTGGGGCCTGTGGCCCTCTTAGTCTAATAGCAATCAGTGTGTGACGGCTGGGGTGGGAGGGATAGGGGGGCGCACTTTGGTGTCTCAGCCTTGGGTGCTGGAGGTCCTTGTCCCTTCTCTGGACTCAACACAAAGCTAGGTATATGCAGTGATGAGGTGGGTTAAGGAAACACAACAGGTACTGGGTATATGCAGTACTGGGCAGTACAATGTGCAGCTCCCTGTCACACACACAGGTAGTCACTGAAAGTGCTGGGCTGCTGGCAGTGGCACACACACTATCAATTAGCAAGGCTGTGCATGCAACAAAAGTGTCAGTTTGACACACAGAAAAAAAAGTACAAGATGAGCTCTGAAAAGAGCTATTGAGGGGTGCTATAAAAGCAATAACAATCAGCCAGGAGCAAGCTAAGCAGCCAAGAACCTAACTAATCTGTCCCTAGAAGAACAAGTCTGCAGCAGCTCTCCCTAGTCTGTCTCTACTCTCTAGCAGGCACACGAGTGTGGCTAATGGCCGCCGCAGCCTGCCTTATATAAGGGGGGGTGGGGCTCCAGGGCTTAGTGTAGCCTGAATGGCTACAATGTGCCTGCTGACTGTGATGCAGAGGGTCAAAGTTGACCCTCATAGTGCATTATGGGGCGAATCGATCTTCCGCAAAAGTTCGCCTGCTGCAGGCGAACGCGAACCCCCAAAGTTCGCCTGGAACCGTTCGCAGGCGAACCGTTCGCGACATCTCTAATGCCAATTAGCGCTGGAGCACTTTTTTATGTATTATTATTCATCCCGTGTGTATGGGCCTTAAAGTGGACCCAAACCAAACATTTGTTTAATTCAAAATATTTAGTTGCACCACTCTGCCACATACAGATATAAATAAACACTCCTTCAAGCCTATGAGCATTTCAGTGCATGCTTTTCACCCTTCTCTTTGCATAACTAGGGTTATACTGGGGGAAGCCATTAGCAATTCCTCCTTTGCTGGACACCACCTACTCCACCAGTTTGCCGGATTATTTGCCGGCAATATGAAAGGAAGGGAGGGGTTTCTCCAATAAATGTAAAATATTTTATATTTGTCATCATGCAGCTGAAAAAAGGCTGCTATTTATTATTATAATTTAGAAAATATATTTTATTTCTGAAATCTTGTATTTTTAGTTTGGGTCCACTTTAAGTATAGGAAGTATTTTTTCAATACTCTTCTCTGTTGAGAAGGATAAACGTAAAGTCCAATTGGTAAGATTTTACATGGAGTGCATGAAAAAGGAGCGCAAGGAGATTTGGGCACCCAATTTCGGCTAGTAGAATCATAGTAAAATTTATTCATATTCTATGTGTATATTAGTGTAATAAAATATTGGAAAATAATACTGATATTTTACTACATCTTGACCTAACACAATTCTCATACAGAACCATCCTATACCGATGCCTAACCTGAACCCCCTCTGCCTAACCCTTAAACCTCCCCATGCCTAACCCTTAAACCTCCCCACGCCTAACCCTTAGACCTCCCTCACGCCTAACCCTTAAAAACAGCCTCCACCTCCTTAACCGCCCCCCCATGCCTTACACATAAAAAAAGGTTAGGTTCTCTCTTCTAACCTAACAGCCCTCCCTTGCCTAACCTTAACCAACCACCAACGCTTATCTTCTGCAATTACGATAATCTTAGGGCACCGCCACAGGCACCATTATTAATTGCAGCTATAATTTGGGCGCCCACGTCACCCGATAAATAGTAGATGCTCAGCGCCACGGAAGATGCTGGTGCTATGTAAATTAATTATAATAATAAAAATATAGTCACATTTTATAATGGCACCTATGGCGGTGCACAAGTTTCTGCCGGTAGAAAATGTGGGCGCCCAAATTTCCTGCCTTCCTTACATGCTCTTATAGGTGTGAGTATAAAACATGTGAAAACTGTACTTCTCATAGACAGACAGAATGGTTACATCAACAGTCTCAGGATGCTGAAAATGCTTCTGAATGTTATTTTATTAACAAATTACAAATGATTAATATTGTGAAGTTTTTGTTTTCAAACAAATTGTGATTTTTTTTAAAAATCACTTCTACAGTTTACATTTCATAAATATGTTACATTCTTATTATTTTATGAATGTTAATATGTCTGGCATATCATGTGCCTTATGATGTAACTTCTTCCCTCCCATCTAGGTCTCATGACATGGTATTTGGACCAGCAAACCTGGGTGATAATGCCATTAAAAACTTCCGCACTAAACACCAGTGTAATACATGCTGCAGGCATCTGAAACTTCCAGGTATGCAAATAAAGTACATAGCAACAGCGGTATGACAGACAGTACGCATTTTTCTCCAGAGTCTGCCACTAATTTTGACTGATTTATGTCAGAGCTCTTTTTTATTACTATTATTTAGTATTTATATAGTGCCAACATCTTCCGCAGCGCTGTACAGAGTATGTCGTTTTGTCTCTTAACTGTCACTTAGAGGGGCTCACAATCTAATCCCTACTTCAGTCACATGCCTATGTATGTAACATGTAGTGTATGTATCGTAGTCTAGGGATATTTAGGGGGGAGCCAATTAACTTATCTGTATGTTTTGTGCGATGTGGGAGAAAACCGGAGTGCCCAGAGGAAACTAACGCAGACACGGGGAGAACATACAAACTCCATGCAGATGGTGCCCTGGCTGGGATACCAACCAGAACCCAGCGCTGCAAGGCAACAGAGCTATCCACCACGCCACCGTACTGCTTTTTATCTATGTCTTCCAGTAGTAAAAATAAACATTATAAGCAAATAAAAAGTAAAGGGACCCCAAAGTTAAGAGTAACATGACGAGAAAAAAATACAGTCTCACTGTAAGGTTTACATTTTTGTGCAAGTCAGACTGTAATAACTTTCAATGATAACTAATTAGAGGTTGAAGAACTCCTGTATGGCTGAGAAACACATCTAAGTGCAGACAGCAAATAAAAAGTTAATTATTTCAACATTTGTCTGTATGTGAAATTAATAAATATAAAAAAGACATCATTCACCTGAGATAGACACAATTTTACACCTAGATTTTTACCTTTAAAATCCAAATATGAGATTCTGGGAAAGCTCTGTTTAGGATTAGGCCTATAGATAAAATTATATCACTATTTTTGCTTCAGGCTTGCTTTAACTACTTAAAGAGAACCTGTACTGAGTAAAATTATTTAAAATAAACACATGAGGTAACTTCAAATGAACATTACATAGTTACCTTGTAATCAGTTCCTCTCAGAAGCTCACCATTTTCTTCTGACAACAATCCCTTCCAGTTCTGACAACATTTTGTCAGAATTGAAATATATCATTTGATGTCAGTTATTTATCAGTTGCTGTCAGTTATAGCTGAGAGGACAACTGATGTGCCAAGTAATGTCTATGTTTCCCTATGGCTAAAGTGGGCAATGTTACAGTTTAACAGTGTGCTGGCCAGGAAGCTGTTATGGGGTAATGGCCATTTTCAAAATGGAGGACGGAGAATTCTCTTGATCACAGTGGACAAACAGGACGCGGGAAAAAAGAAAGAGATTGAGGCGTAGACTACACGGGGGGAAGTATGACTTGTGTATGTATATTTTGACTTTTAATTTTCAGTTCAGGTTTTCTTTAAGTATCAGCGGTCTCTGCCCCCTTAAGGACCAGAGAGGACCAGGAACATGGAATCCCGTCGAAATACTGACGAATCGCCGCACATACCCGCCGCAACCGCCGCTCACCGGGACCCCCAGGACATAGACTCTGCTGTCTCTATGACGGTAGAGCCATGTGATCCGGTCAGGAGCCGCTTTCATTGGCTCCTGACCGTGTTTATCAATGTAAGCCAATGGGAGCGGCTTACATTGATAGACATGGCCAGGAGCCAATGAAACGGCTACTGACCGGCTCACTTGGCTCTGCCGTCATAGAGACAGGCAGAGCCTGTGAGATGTGGCGAGACTCGCCGGGTTTGAGCGGCGGTAATGGCAGATGCGCGCAGCGGCGAGTAATTGAAATCTACGCCCTGCCAGCCAGGAGCCCACTAAACCAGGGCGTAGATTTCAATTAGCACGGTCCTTAAATAGTTAATGGACAACTGGAGTAAGAGTGATATGAAGGCTGCCATATTTATTTCCTTTTAAACAATACCAGTTGTATGGGGATCGGTTGAAAAGGGCGCCCGAGCTGCCTGTATGAAAAGGGCGCCGCCATAGACATCAATGTTATTTCTGGAAATATGGGCTACAAGGTGTAGAAAAGGGCGCCCGAGTTTTGATATAGGCTACAAGCGGGCTCCCCTTTGTAGCCCATATTTTTTCGGCTACAAGGTTTTCGGCTACAGTCGGGCGCCCCTTTGTAGCCCATATTTTTTTTCGGCTACAAGGTTTTCGGCTACAGCAAGGTGCCCCTTTGTAGCCCATATTATTGCCTTTTTTTTTTGTAGCCTATGTTTTTATATGGGCTACAAGTGCTGGAAGCCGAATTATTTCATTCCCCCACTATCCATGGCGGCCTGGAGGGGGAATAGTAATTTACACATCTCGGAGTTTTTTTGTAGCCGAAGTTTTTATATGGGCTACATGCACTGTAAGCCGAATTATTTCATTCCCCCACTATCCATGGCGGCCTGGAGGGGGAATAGTAATTTACACATCCTGGAGTTTTTTTGTAGCCGAAGTTTTTATATGGGCTACAAGCACTGTAAGCCGAATTATTTCATTCCCCCACTATCCATGGCGCCCTGGAGGGGGAATAGTAATTTATACATCCCAGAGTTTTTTTGCAGCCGAAGTTTTTATATGGGCTACACCAGGCGCCTTTTTTTTTTGTAGCGGAAGTTTTTATATGGGCTACACCAGGCGCCTTTTTTTGTAGCCGAAGTTTATATGGGCTACACACCAGGCGCCTTTTTTGTAGCCGAAGTTGCTATATATGGGCTCCACCAGGCGCCCTTTTTTACCGGCACCCTTTTCATGTAGACCCGTTGTATGGCTGTCCTGCTGATCTATTTGGCTGCAGCAGTGTCTGGATAACACCAGAAACAAGAATGCAGCTAATCTAGTCAGATCTGACACTAATGTCAGAAACACCTGATCTGCTACATACTTGTTCAGGGTCTATGGCTAGAAGTATTAGAGGCAGAGGATCAGCAGACTAGCCAGGCAACTGGTATTGCTTAATAGGAAATCAATATGCAAGCTCCATAGCCCTCTCACTTCACTTGTCCTTTTAAGACTATTAAACAGGTAACAGAGCCAAATACGGTATATTAAATCACTTAGCTTTAAAATTTATATTAATGCAAACCGGGAGTTAAAATAGGCCTTCTCTTTTTCCCAATTCAGAGTGTTAAGAGCTTACCTAGTTGGTGCACCAGCCATGCGGCTGGCTCTTACGAACTGCTGGCTTGAACAGCCGGCTTTCTCTTTGGGTTAGTGCGGTCAAGTTTTTTCCAACCACACGTGCATGAGCTGACATCCTCCTAGACTGGCACATGCGGCCACATGCCCATCTTATTCCTTTTGGCTGCGCTAATTAAATAATTAGGTAAGTTGATCTGATCTAATATCCCATTTAGCAAGGTGGTAAATGATCAATATCAAGTAGATATAATGAGGTTCAACTTTTTACTGGCAAAAAAATTGTATGCCTAGCTTTAATGCGAGTGGCTGCAGATGAGAAAATTCAAACCAAACACTTCAAGAAAAAAAGTTGTTAAATGGAGGTCGGTCTATTAACAGAGGAGGTATGGGAGGATGTACTTTTCAGTGTAGCAAAGGTAACTTTACACCTTCAGACAGGCTAATATATCTGTATGTTCTGCATATGGTACACCTAAACCCAAATAAACTTGGTAGACTTAGCCAAACAGATATCAACAATTGCCAAAAATGGGCATTGAGTGTTGGCAGCTTCTTATACTTACTCTGGTCCTGCCTAGCCAGGCGTGAAAGGGTACAGGAAGAAAAAAATATACAACATAATATTCCCTGTGACCCCAGGCTCTGCCTTTTAAATTTGTTACCAGATACATTTTATAAAAAAGATAACCAAACTCCTTTTAATGGAATGCCTTCAAATAACTATCTAGATACGAGATCCAACAAGTTCATCCTACGTGTAAAGAATGGGTCCATGAAGTAAATACGGTTCTCCCTTGTCCTAAAATAATATAGAAGTGTGTAAAAAGACTGCTGTAAATTCACGCATGTATGATATCCATCACCCATTCCACACTTACTTAAAGAAAACCTGTACTGAAAAAAAGTTCCCGTGGGGGGTACTCACCTCAGTTAGGGGGAAGCCTCTGGACCCTATCGAGGCTTCCCCAGTCCTCCTGTGTCCCAAGGCGGTCTCACTGCAGCCTCCGGAACGCACAGGCGACAAATCCGACAGCCTGTTCAATATTTACCTTTCCAGGCTCCAGCGGGGGTGCTGTTGCGGCTCTTCTGACGGAGTTAGGCAAAAATTGCCGATCTCTGTCGGGTCCGCTCTACTGAGCAGGAGACTTGCGCTTGCGCAGTAGACGGACATCGGCTATTTTCGCCTATCTGTGTGGGAAGAGCAAATACTGGAGCCCGAGAGGTAAATATTTACATCGCCGCCGCTCCGGGAGGATTTTCGCCGCCACCATGGGACCGAGGAGGAAGGGGGAAGCCTCAATAGGATGCGGAGGCTTCCCCCACCCAAGGTGAGTACCCCCCCAGGGGAGTTTTTTTCATTACAGATTTTCTTTAAGCTGGGTAATGCCCTATATTGCATTATTTATGCCCTAACATATTCACAAGTCTCTGTTACAGAATATATTCTTCCCTGTTTCTTTCTTTTTTCTCATTTTTAAGTTCATTCACTTAATGTGTGTTACTAGGGTTACACAATTGCACACACAGCTTGATTAATTTAAGATTCATTGTCAAGCTAGAGTTATTGTTTAAAGTTTGATCTGTTACACTGCAATGGTGGATGGTAACTAGTTTTACCATAAGCTGCAGTAGAATCCAGTCATCTGCTAGAAAATGCTAAATAAAGTAACAGCTATAAAAGTACCGTATGTGCAGAAGCCTCTGGCAGTTGGCTGGATTCTGATGTGAGTAATAGCATAGCCAGTGTCCAGCTACCCCTGCAGTATATGAGGTTTATGGCTGCCCCTTTAGTGGGTTGCTATCATGCTTACTTTTTATAGCTTGTTACCATTTGAAAACTGCTGGGTAGGTGTAGAGTAGGTGTGATTATGCATTGTAGTCTAAAGAAAGTGTCATAGCTTTTACTGTCTGCAGATATATGCAGCTAACAACTGTGTTTTTGTTTCAAATATTTTATTGGGTTTTACTCAACTAATAACTGTGCTTTTAAAGAGTATTAAACACAGACAGTTGGTGTTGCCTTTATGTTTTAATTATAATTATATTGTAATTATAATTAAAGCTTTATTTTAATAACAGCTTATAGTATTGGATATAAAAATGGGATTTAGTTACTCATCATTAGCAAATTGTAATGATGCCTGTAATTGAGCCAAATGCTTTAAAGAAAAATAGTCTTGAGTATTCTGCTATTCTGTTCAGTCTCTGCCTATTTTTAGGTGTAAGGTATGTGTCAGAATAACACAAAGTGCTTGGTTAGCTACAGCCACAAGCCATTGAATGCGTTGTTCATTTCTCTTGCGGTCAACGTGCGTCACGTGAGTACAAACACTTCCTCCTTCAACCCGGAAGGAGGAAGTGTTTGTAATCAAGTGACAGCCGCATGGACCGCATCGTGGGAGGCGCCGAGGGACGGACCGAAGAAGATGTCATATAGTTAAGATTGACCCCCCCCCCCACCCAGCCCGCACATGTGTGAATGGAACAGATAAAAAGGCTAATAGTTCAAGATGGGGGTTGTAAAACATCTACAACTGTCATTATTCAGCTAAGACAATAAAAAGTTCAAAAGCTTAAAAGGTAGGATCAACTACAAAAAAATAAATAAATACTGTTGGATTGCAAGAAAATCCTATTTTTGGTGAACATAAGATTATTTTGAATTTGATACCAGTAAAACATTCAAATAAAGTTAGGACAGAGGCGTGTTTACCCTAACCACAGATCCGCATTGCCTACTCTTTTGACAACACTTTGTAAGTGATTAGGGCATGCAAAATATTACATTCTCACCAAATATAGGATTTCAATTGTTTAACAGGTCCAGGTCTTCTTTGTCATACTTTTTTATTGCATAAGGACAGATCTGGACTGCATAGTAGTGCACCCCTTCCCATCTTTATTTCTGAAAAACTTTGCCTCTCTGGAATACTCTGTCTATATCTAGACTTGTAACAGACCTGTTGTTATCAGGGCCGGATTTCTGGGAAGGCCAGTAAGGCGATAAAATTAGATAAGATAAGAAGGGCGGCATGACGTGGAGAGAGAAGAGGTCATATGTCAAAGTAAATCATCTCTTCTGGTTCCGCAGCGCAGCCAGCCAGCGCCCTGCTCTTCACTAATAGCTGAATTCCAGAGTTCCCCAATCCCTGCATCTCTCTCTCACTTCCTGATGTGTTAAAACAATCAGGATCAATCATAACTGTCACTGATAATCCATTCCTCTGTATGATGGACATACAGATCGATGTGAGAAATACCCAAGATTTACATTACAAAGCAGATAGAACTAAGTTCTGCTGAATTTTAATGCAGGCATTCACAAACATCAGTGAGCTCTGCTAGTTTCTTTACCTCTTTTACAGCTTTGACACTGACCCCAGCAGTTGTTAATTAATTTATCTAATCCTAATTTATGCTAGCAGTGGTCTCTTCTCTTCCTTAGTTAACTATTTCCCGACTCATTTTCTGTCCTCCAGCTCCTACCATCTATGAGAACTGCAGGAATAAAAATGCTGTTTTCTTCCCTTTCATTGCTAAACTATAATTTTAAAGGACACCTGAGCAGTGGTCTTCATCCAATATTCGGGTATCCGAACTACCCAGATAATCCAAACTTTTTCCACTATCCGAACTTTGAATAGCAATTCGGATATTTTTTAAAATCCGAATAGCACTATCCGAGCAAACTCGGATTTCCCATCTGAGAGAGAGATATTTTTTTTTTTTGAGAGGGGTTTTAAGTCCCCACATCATTAAAAAAAAGCATGATGCTACATGCCTCATTTACCCTAAAAAAACATTTTAAAGGCAATTTAAAACCCACTTCCGGTTTTCTACCCGTATATCAGAATCCAGGCGGATAGCTGGGATACCGGATTCGGATATCCTACTCGGGTTCCAAAATTTCAAACTCGGATATCCGATTCGGATCGGATATATAGGTATCTGGATCCGAATTCAATCCAGATTTTGAAAAGGGGTATCCGAGCAGCACTGCACCTGTACTGTTACTACCTCTATGCTAGTGTGTATGGTTTGGTATTCTTCTACTTTCCTGTAGCAGTAGAGCATTGTACCATCTTAGCCATCAGCGAAAGCAGAGAGTTTTGAATCAGGATAATACCATTTATTGGCTTAAAAGAAAAAGAGTAAGCTTTCTGCTAATAAGCCTTCTTCAGACTTTGTTCCCGTATACTGTCAATATGTTAGAGCACACCACATATTTTTCAGCAAATATAAATAAATGTCATTCAGATGCTTTAAAGTGGAGCTGAACTGTTGCACAGGACAGAAGGAAAACAGAGAAATATACCATGTATATATTTCGAGAGCCTGTCTAATTCCCCCTCCTCTGTGTCACAAGTTGTAATTTGATCTCTACACTGTGTTACCTGACTGCCACAACATCTAAGCTCATTTGAAAGCACAGGATGTTAAAAATATGTCTGCTTCCATAAAAGCAGAAGGTAGACACACTGCAGATTTATTGCAGGATTTGTATCAGCTGTAACAAAGAAATGTTTTTATTTAAAGGTTATGTTGTTGCGTATCTTTTAAAGCAGAGAGGAAGTTCTGAGTTCAGGTCCACTCTAATTACAACAGAACATCCAAAGTGGGTCTTGACAGGATGTTTGCTACTTACCTGTTCTCTGTTTTGGATGGGCTTCACTCCATTGCACTGCCCTGCCACCTGTTTGTGGCTTCGACTGCAGCCAGTCGCACAGAGGACAAAGAAGCAGTGCATGCTCTGGCCACTCGCGCTCCCTGTAATTTCTCGCTCCTGCCCATGGCTGGTACAGTGTTATGCATTCTTGACAAGTACCAGTCATACATCAGCGTCATTTCTCAATTATGCATGCCCAGAACACTATTGGCTGCTGTGCACAATCGAGCAGGAGCGCAAATTACAGGAATTATTTGTTGAATGGGGGCAGAGCAGTGCAACTGAAATGAGTCCATTCAAACCAATGATCGCTAGTCAGAGTGTTGGACAAAATATATATTTTAATTTTTTTTGGGGGGGTGGGGGGGTGGGGCGGTTAGTGACAGCAGGCCTAGGGCTCTGGAAAGTACAAATCCGGCCCTGGTTGTTATCCTAATGAATGATGCTCCTTGTTCCAGCAGGTTTTTGTTTTTTTTTAGCCTGAGGCTATGTTCGCAGTGGTGCATTGTGGTGCGGCGTTACAGTCGCATTGGAATGCGGAATGCTGCAGTGCAATGTACCACCTATGTGATGTTCACAGTGTAGCTGGTGCAGTCTAATGGCATGCGGTATATCAACACATAGCATGCAGTGAGTAACCACAAATTGTATCCTCTAACAGTGAATCAAACTTTTCAATGACTGTATGCAACGCAATGCACGGATAACTTACGGTATGACTCTTGTTCCATTGCTGTTACAAGGAACACAACACCCACTGTCAACTTAGTCTAAATGTTTTTGAAATGTGTTCCTGTCATCAAATTCAAAGTGAGGCTATACTTTTCATCCTATACAATAAAATGCAAGTGTCCCTGCGTCATCAACTGAATGGTTGTGTGTCCCTGGCTTTTTTGTACTGAGCATGTGCGCAGCCAGGGCAGTTAGGACACAGGGCCGGATCTGACAGTTTGCTGTGTGTGGTTCACAGAGGTTCTCATTGCATTGTGGGAAATAACAGCTTTTCCAACTGCCAAGCAAGCAGTTCCCTGTGTGCATATACTGCAGACAGTGGTGGGGAACGAGCAAGCGGGATGCGTATGTGCGCACATTGCGGGGGATAGCGGCTGTGACCTAGCGCCCATTTTTTAACAGACGGGCCTTCTTACTAGTAAAACAATAAAATGCCTCAGTTTTAGTATATGATATGCTGTCTTGTACTATTTTCAAATACGCAAAGGTTATAAGCAATTAGAATATCATCAAATTCTGTATTTTTTCCATTTTACAAAGCATGCCAACTGGTTTGGGTTCATGGTAGGGATTACATTCTCTTAAAGTGTAACAAAAAGGCATTCAAATCAATGAAACATCATGGGAGATTCAATGCATATAGTCTTTGAAATAACTAGATATATCTCTAGGGGCTTAGAAAGGATAGCACTTGGTTGAAACCTAATCAGTCGGGACTCTATATACCTTGCTGTGATTAGCGTACATTTTATACAACCCTAAAGGGGCCCATACACTTACCGATTTTCCCACCGATATACAGCCGATTCGATCTCTGTGATCGAATCAACTGTGAAATCGTCGCGCAAACGCTGACTGTACGATTGATTTCCGACCATTCCCGCCGTTCCGTCTGTGCGTAAGATTTCCCTCGATCGCTGGCGGGAAGATTTCCCTTGATCCAGAGGCTTCCCTCGATCGCTGGAGGGGGAAGCCTCTGGATCCTATTGAGGCTTCCCCCGTCCTCCTGTGTCCCATGTTGGTCTTGCTGCAGCCCACTGAATGCACAGCTGACAATTTGTCAGGCTGTGCAATATTCACCTTTCCCTGTTCCAGCAGGGGTGCTGTTGCGGCTCTCCGCTCGGAAATAGCCGATCTCAGTCGGGTCCGCTCTACTGCGCAGGCACAGGAGACTTGCGCCTGCGCAGTAGAGCGGACCTGACTGGGATCGGCTATTCCCACCTATTTCCGAGCTGAATAAAAAATATCACTGAGGAGAATAAGGATAAAAATGAATTGCATATGGGCCAAGGGGCCATATGCAATTAAGTTTTCTCCTGAGTTTTCTCCTAGGAGATAATTTTTCATCACTTTGCAATAAAAAAAAGTACAACAAAGTAGATGAAAAAATAGTATAAAATTACTTTGAGTGTTTTTTTGCTTGCCGGTGGTTTAAAGGAAACCAGAGACAAACAATAGCCACATTTTTATACATACCTGGGGCTTCCTCCAGCCCCATCCGCACGGATCGCTCCCACGCTGCTGCCCTCAGCCTTCTCCAGCTCCGGTACCGTATAAAACCAGCCCCAGGTATGTATACAACTTTGACTATTGTTTGTCTCTGGTACACTTTAAAAGGCATTTTATTGGCAAGTTTTAAACTATCACCTAGGAAAAAAAAGGAATTGCACAGTTCATTAAAACGTATTTCTACATGTAATACATTTTTTATAAATTAGTATTTGCTTATGTCTCCTGACAGAGATAAAGAGAAATGACTATGTAGCAGAAGAAGATTTGATCCAAGGAAGCAATCCTGTTATCATTGAGAGTGATGGGAGGGAAAAGCCCGCCTAATGGCTTATTATCATCAGACACTGATTTCTGTAACAACCATAACAGGAAAAAGCATAAATGCCAAGTTTTCCACACTTATTGAGTGATTATTAAGTTCTCAGTTACGTTGGGCATATGTTAAGGTGCTGGATTGGATCCTCCTGATTTCAAGGCTTTGGTTTAACCCTTTTTTTTCTAACAATAATTTTATTAAAACAAGAGCAGAATAAAATACAGCAGACACTAAAGGAATTTAAAACCAAGTATCACGATGCGCTAAGTTATACTTATACATTAATACACATAAGCTGCTTAATAAAACTATAATACATCAGATGTTGATATTCTCTTGATAGAAAGTGGTAGATGGAAAAGAGACATAAAAGGTAAAAATTAGTGAATAAAGAGAAAGGAAAAGAGAAAGGTGGGGAAAAAAATTAGAGTGCAGAAAATTAAACAAAATCAAACTTCAGCTTCAACTTGGCCCAATTCCTTGACACTTTATTCACTGATAACCCAACTTTTCTAGTCAGTGATATCCTAATTGTACATCTTTAGTCACTGTTACATTATAGTTAAACTTAAAGTGGACCAGAATTTTTGCACAGGACGGAAGGAAAACAGAGAAAGGCACCCTGTATGTATTTAGAGAGTTTAGCCTGTTTAATTCTCCCTCATCTGTGACTAATCACAAGTTGTAATTTGATCTCTCCCCTGTGTCATCTGACTGCCACTGAAGATAAGCTCATTTGAAAGCACAGGATGTTAACAATACATCTACTTCCATGAAAGCAGGAAGTAGACACACTGCCAATTATAGCAGGATTTGTATCAGCTGTAACAAATACATGTTTTTCTTAAAAGGTTATTATGTTGTTGCTTATCTTTTAGAGCAGAGAGGAAGTTCTGAGTTCAGGTCCGCTTTAAACCATCCCAAGGACCCAGAAGATAATAAGATAATAAAAACCTGCTGACTAACTAATTCTCTCACATCTCTTATATACTGTAATATATCTGTGGAGATATCAAGTGAAGACTATTGAGTATATCCAGAAAGGAATGCTCTCCCTTTTTGTCCTGCTTATAGACCCCCATGGCATTCTTCACATAAAGCAGTAGTTGACTTTCTTTCACATCCAACTTTCTTATCTATCTGCTTTTAGCACTTCCATATACATAACTTTACACATTGGATGACAATCACCAGACCTTGTAGTTTCCTCCTTGCTCCTTACCTCAGTCTCCCTTTCTTCATTAGACATGAATCTATGTCTATAAACTAGTCACTTGGCAGAAAGCCCTGTGGGCAGTTGAAGTTGGAATATAGATATCTACACATGAGATTACAATCTCCCAAATACTTGAAATGTTCAGTGTACTCTTAGATCAGTATTGTGTGCTGAAACCACTTGTTCTCAACCAATCTATATGCGAAGCTCACAAACGCAATCAGTGAATGAAAGGTGGGTGGTTCTGGCAGAATAGTCTTGGGATTCCTGGCATCTACAGAGGAGCCCCTACTACGCCTATCCTTTTTTCAGTTAATAAGCACCTGTGAGAATGGATGTAATCTGTCTCTGTAGGCTTTCATTTTTCAGTTGGAATACCTATTATATACGATGTTCAGGAAAAATTGTGCAGGTCAGGGACTTTGCGTTCCGTTACTGCAGCGGAGACAGCGAATGTGTTGAAAATGGATTTGTCTGAATGGGTTATATATAACATTGCATCAGCTGACATGTCCATTTATCCCTTAATCTCTGCTGTGGAAAACGGTATCATTTTGTGTCTAGTGTGAACCCAGCCTGATTGACATAGAATGCAAGAGTGACACTACCAACATCTAATCAGTGCAAGAGAATTTTGGATATGAACGTCTATGCATAAATGTTTGATGTGAAAACAGGTTTGGTTTAATGCACGTTCTTTCACTTAAAGGACCACTATGGCAAAAAATTGCAACATATAAAATACATGTGTACACATACATCTAAGACGTACCTTTGTGCCAGAGCAAAATGCACTGCAGATTACTTTTTTCCTATGTCGCTGTAACGTACAGTAGGAGGTAATACAAATCTGACAGGTTTTGGATTAGTCCATCTCCTCCTGGGGAAGTCTCAGGATTTTCTCTCTCTTTACAAAAGCACATCAACTTCTTATTACATTTAGTGAAGTGAAGTTTACTGCTATATTTTTTTAAGCAGACTATCTGGCACAGAACTAGGAATATTACATCTCAAACCCTATTCATGATTTAAACCAAACAATAAGAAATAATACAGTATTTGGCAAAAAAAAGTAGTGGTCATGTGACTGTGAAAGACATCCCATCAGATGCTGCTTCAGGGATTCAGAAAGCACTTCCTTGATAGCTACTAAAATTGATGCAAAGTTAGAAAGAATTAAAGGACAACTGAAGTAAAAGGAATATGGAGGCTGCTCTATTTATTTCCTTTTAAACAATACCAGTTGCCTGGCAGCCCTGCTAGTCTATTTGGCTGCAGTAGTGTCTGAATTACACTTGAAACAAGCATGCAGATAATCTTGTCAGATCTGACAATAATGTCAGAAACACCTGATGTGTGGCATGCTTGTTCAGGGCCTATGACTAAAAGTATTAGAGGCTAAGGAACAGCGGGATAGCCAGTCAACTGGTATTGCTGAAAAGGAAATAAATATGGCAGCCTCCATATCCCCCTCTCTTCAGTTGTCCTTTAAGAGTGGAAGTGGACAAAGTCTGTGCGCACACGCGCACACACGCACACACATGCACACTCACACACAGAAAGGACCTATCTTTATTAAAGGTAGGAATCATTAATAAACGGGGGCAGGAGTAGGCATAGTGATATATCTGTGCACAGAACTCCACTTCACAACAGGCGTTGCAAAGACAACTTTTATTTTGTTTACATGTAAATCATATTATATGGTTTGTTTTGCTAATGTTTTTCTATGGATTAATAGTCTGTACATAGTTTTGTCAAATAAAAGTTTAAGGTCTTTTTTCTGTAAATGTTTTTATTATATTTTCACTCTAAAAAATTATAATGAAGCACGCACACGCTGGCCTCCCCATGCCATCTGGCCAGGTATTCCTAATAGTAATAATGACAGCTTATCTACCCCTTCAAATGGGAAGCTTTACTTATTTGGGCACCTGAAGTGGCGTGACACGATGTGCAAAACGTATACACATATAATACCAGTACCACTTAGAACTTGCCTGTGTAGCCGTGCTTTATCTGTGCAGTTGAAGTTAAACTATTGCAGCTCTTTTGTATAATATTAGAAGCCAAACACTAGTTTCTGGCTGTATTAATCAAATACTCTTGGTAGTAGGATTGTGATGAACAGTTTTAAAGGTCATGATAGAGTATATACCTCAGCAGAGATCTGGTCTAATATAATTTATGCCAGGGCTGTTTTGGAGGTGGCAAACATTTGTCCTTTCCTCCTTTCCATCCTTGCTAAATAGAGCTTTGCTTAACCCCCCCCCCCCCCCCCCCCCCCAGTTGTTGTTCCTCTCCTTATTCACTAAGCTTAAACTGTGTCAGATGCAGGGGGAGATAAAATTTGCATCTAGTGAGTTTTGTAACCCCTGCAATTGAATCAGGCCTTAGGAGGCATAGGGGTGGTTCACACCAAGAGCGCTTTTGCAAGCACCAGCATTTCGAAAAGCGCTTGGCTAATGTGTTTCTATGGGCTAGTTCACACCAGAGCAATTTCTTTTTTTCCTAAATGCAAACATGAATCCTGCAGCATTTTGGAGGCGATTATGCCTCAATGTAAAGCAGTGGTTCCCAACCTTTTCCGGCCCGGGGAACACTGTCTGACCAAATTTTTCTCCGGGGAACTGCGCGCAGGGGGGGTCGCGGATGCGGCCCCCGGTTGTTTGCGTGACCCCCGGTTGTTTGCGCGACCTAGTGGACAGTGCCGTGCGCAGCAGGCTATGGGGGGGGAGGGGGGCTGGGGTGCGGCTGCATAGCTAGCATAGTTGCCCCAGTGTAGGGAGTTTAGCCGCCTCAGTATAGCTAGTATAGTGCCCCAGTATAGTGCCCCAGTATAGCCAGTATAGTGCCCCAGTATAGCTAGTATAGTGCCCCAGTATAGCCAGCATAGTGCCCCAGTATAGCCCCCCAGTATAGCTAGTATAGTGCCCCAGTATAGTGCCACAGTATAGCCCCCCAGTATAGCTAGTATAGTGCCCCAGTATAGTGCCCCAGTATAGCCAGTATAGTGCCCCAGTATAACCAGCATAGTGCCCCAGTATAGCCCCCCAGTATAGCTAGTATAGTGCCCCAGTATAGCCAGTATAGTGCCCCAGTATAGTGCCACAGTATAGCCCCCCAGTATAGCTAGTATAGTGCCCCAGTATAGCCAGTATAGTGCCCCAGTATAGCCAGTATAGTGCCCCAGTATAGCCAGCATAGTGCCCCAGTATAGCCCCCCAGTATAGCTAGTATAGTGCCCCAGTATAGTGCCACAGTATAGCCCCCCAGTATAGTGCCACAGTATAGCCCCCCAGTATAGCTAGTATAGTGCCCCAGTATAGCCCCCCAGTATAGCTAGTATAGTGCCCCAGTATAGCCAGTATAGTGCCCCAGTATAGCCAGTATAGTGCCCCAGTATAGCCAGAATAGTGCCCCAGTATAGCTAGTATAGTGCCCCAGTATAGCCAGCATAGTGCCCCAGTATAGCCAGCATAGTGCCCCAGTATAGCCCCCCAGTATAGCTAGTATAGTGCCCCAGTATAGTGCCCCAGTATAGCCCCCCAGTATAGCTAGTATAGTGCCCCAGTATAGCCAGAATAGTGCCCCAGTATAGCTAGTATAGTGCCCCAGTATAGCCAGTATAGTGCCCCAGTATAGCCAGTATAGTGCCCCAGTATAGCCAGCATAGTGCCCCAGTATAGTGCCCCAGTATAGCCCCCCCAGTATAGCTAGTATAGTGCCCCAGTATAGCCCCCCAGTATAGCTAGTATAGTGCCCCAGTATAGCCCCCCAGTATAGCCAGTATAGTGCCCCAGTATAGCCAGTATAGTGCCCCAGTATAGTGCCCCAGTATAGTTAGTATAGTGCCCCAGTATAGCCAGAATAGTGCCCCAGTATAGCTAGTATAGTGCCCCAGAATAGTGCCCCAGTATAGTGCCCTCCCGCCCGTCCCCGCGGCCGCCGCTGTTATTACCTTAGCAGCGGCCGCTCTCCCCTCTCCAGCGCATGTGTTTATTCTAGCAGCGTATCTCCGGCTGCTCTGTGTGATGCGGAAGGAAGCAGAGCAGCGGCTTCCTGTAACGGCGATATGTATCGCCATTACTATGGTAACCGAGCCCTGCCTCCTTCCGCATCACACAGAGCAGCCGGAGATACGCTGCTAGAATAAACACATGCGCTGGAGAGGGGAGAGCGGCCGCTGCTAAGGACAGCGGCGGCCGCGGCCACGGGCGGGAGGGGGAGAAGAGGATGGCACACCAGGCAACGTTCCGCGGCACACTAGTGTACCGCGGAACACTGGTTGAAAAACACTGATGTAAAGTATAGAAAAACTGTAAAATTGCTTTAAAAATTGCTGAACAGAGCAAATTTCAAAGCATTTTTTTTTTGCCAAAAGCTGTTCACTTCCAGGTCAAAGTGTACTTCCAGAACTGCAAAATTGCTAAACGCAAACGCTCCATTATCGCTAAGCATAAATTGAAAATCGCTAGGCACATGCCAGGAACCGCTGCTACAAATAACTACAAAAAACGTTAAGCGTCTGTGATTACGCATAGCGATTTTTGGTGTGAACTACCCATAGATGAATTTGTATTCAGAACCCATTCTGAGATGATTATTAATTTAACATTATTTTATGCCCATAAAGTAATCCTGTGAGCACCCATTCACACTAGAGCGCTTTTCAGGCGATTTCAGCATCGCTGGAAATCGCTAGCGTTTTGAAAAGCGCTTGGTCAATGTTAAGTATATGTGGCTGTTCTCATTTAAGCTTTTTGTGTTTTTCAGCGCGTAACTGCACCATTTCTGAGTGGTTTTGAGAGATTAGCGCTTCAATGTTAAAGATAGGAGCGCTTCAAAATCGTTCACAATAATCAGCGTTTTTCCTGCGCTTTTACTCGGTAAATATTGCAGATTACCCATAAAACACTGCAGTTTACCCATAAAACACCTCTGTTTCCTGTGTAGTGGCCATTTCCTGTATGGGAGAGCGACCCACGTGCAGTAAAATGGCTAAATGCAAAACGCTGGAAAATGCAGAAAAACGCTATCCCATACAGTTAAAAAACGCTCAAAATACTATTGAGGAAAACGCCAGAAAAACACTCAGTGTTTGCGTTTAGCCATTTGTAGTGTGAACAAAGCCTTAGAATTGATTGTAACCAAAAGTTATCACATTTCAGAGAATAATAATTTATCTATTCAAATTAATGTATTAATACAAAAATATTGATGCAACTACACAAAGGAACACTTAAATACTATCTCAGTGATTGACTGCTAACTAGATATCATCCATGAAGAAATCAACTCCAGATAAACCTTTATTTTAGGTTTGGATAATGTGGAAAGTGGTATTTTACCTTCCTATGATTTCTTATTGCTCGCGAACAAAGAAAGCAGGAAAGCTGGCACTGCTGCAAGTGTTCAATTTATTGTAGCATAGGTAAAGTGCAAACGTGCAACATCTTGCAAAAGTGGCATGGAATAAAACACATACCCTTGTGAGAGGAGGCGTAGGTGGTGGTGGGTGCTAGGCACAGGAGGCACCAGCACCCACCACCACCTACGCCTCCTCTCACAAGGGTATGTGTTTTATTCCATGCCACTTTTGCAAAATGTTGCACGTTTGCACTTTACCTATGCTACAATAAATTGAACACTTGCAGCAGTGCCAGCTTTCCTGCTTTCTGTGTTTGCTTGCTACATGATGTCTCTGCTTGAGCACGCTGAAGAGGTTCCAGAGAAGAGGTATATTTAAGTCCTCCTGTGCATACAGCATGTTTCTGAAGCTGATCAATGCATGTCATACCGCTGTAGTGCCAACCGTTTGTTCTCTTTTGGTTTTACTTCTTATTGCTAACTGCTCCCACTGGATAGAATCTGCTCACTTCACGTCATTGGAATTTTCATGGCTGTAACAGCATGGTGATGGTGGTCCTGGGGGCAGAAAATAAGGGACTTGATGGGATTGTAACTCTTCTCAACATTGGAGAAAAGGATTTGCAGATATCACACCAACAAACACTGACCCAGTGCAGATCTGCTCCATGACTGAAGGTGGCCATACATCAGGTGACTTGGCGGCCAATTGACCATCCGATTCGATTATTATAATTGGAATTGGATAAAAATTGTCAACAAGTGCATGCCCGACCGACAATGTGACCAATTTTGGGCCGAAACATGCTGCAAGATGTAAGGCCAACTTGCTTGATCAGATGCGCGACAGTAACGGCGAGCGATATCGGGACAAGTGACGAAGCCCCCAGAGCTGTCTCTCCTAATGTAAAAGCTATACATGACCTATCTGTGGCCTTTGCTTGCTCCGGGCTACCTCTCCTGTTCATACATACGTGCCACGTGGTTGCCTAGCAACATGGGTGCGTGTGTGACGTCAGATGTCACACGCACGCTCTTACAACAACCACGTGGGGCGTGAGTGTATAGACAACGTAGGTAGCCCAGAGCAAGCGGAGGCTGCAGACAGGTAATGTATAGACTGCACGGGGGCATTAGACACTCGGGTGGACAGCGTCAGGGTGCCAAGGTGGATGGATGCGGCGTCACAAGGTCAATTTCTGATCAATTTTATGCTGAAATTGATTGGGAATCGGCCTGCGGTGTATAGGCAGCCAATCGATCTCTCTCTAAACAGATTTGATTAGAGAAAGATTTGTTTCTTGGTTGAATCTGCCCATCAGCGCTAGACCTTAACACCGGACCATGCCTCACCTGCTTTACCAGAAAAGGGTTTCTAACTTGTTACTTCCTCTATCTTTGTTGTAGATATGTGTAGTATTTAGTCCTAGATCAAGTAAGGGAAATTCTTACAGCAATAAAAACTGAAAACAGCTTCAACCCACGCTTTACAGTATGCAAAACTAAAATATTAAAGTTGGGGTTTAAGTTTGTAAACAAAGAACGATAATCATTAGCACAGTACTCCATAACAAGAATGAATTCCAAGTATGAGAACAAGCTTTGGATGAAGTCCACTGGTGTTCTGAATTATATTACGGCAATAAGGAGTGTCCACAGTAAAGATGGTATGTGTGTAGAAAGCATATTCATCAGAAGGTGATAATCTCTGCTGTGCGCTTCCTGATAGAAGCTGCTCAACTGGTTTGTAGCCTACTTGTAAAATTGTACTGTACAGAATGTTCCGTGTAGCTTCTCATCAGGCTCAGGGAAACCACTTATATCTAATATATCAGATGTGCCCAGCAGCCGACCTTTACATGAAAACTAGACTTGTTGATTACAGGTTGTCCAGCAGAAAGATACGTCTGTAAATGAAATGTATCTGGCTACATAACACTCATGATGTTTACCAAAGAAAAATATTTTACATAGTAATCATTTTAATGTGGCTTGACTAGTGGTGAAAGATGACTTATTCTATAAAATGATCCTGTAGTGAGAAGAATATGGAGGCTGCCATATTTATTTCCTTAATGGATCCCAAGGAGACATATGGAGGCTGACAAATGTATTTATTTTTAAACAATGCGCATTGCCTGCCTGTAAAGCTTTTAGTCATAGACCTTTAACCACCCTGGCGTTCTATTAAGATCGCCAGCGCGGCTGCGGGAGGGTTTTTTTTAAATAAAAAAAAAACTATTTCATGCAGCCAACTGAAAGTTGGCTGCATGAAAGCCCACTAGAGGGCGCTCCGGAGGCGTTCTTCCGATCGCCTCCGGCAGCCAGAAGTAACACGGAAGGCCGCAATAAGCGGCCTTCCGTGTTTTGCTTACTTCGTCGCCATGGCGACGAGCGGAGTGACGTCATGGACGTCAGCCGACGTCCTGACGTCAGCCGCCTCCGATCCAGCCCTTAGCGCTGGCCGGAACTATTTGTTCCGGCTGCGCAGGGCTCAGGCGGCTGGGGGGACCCTATTTCACCGCTGCTCGCGGCGGATCGCCGCAGGGCGGCGGCAATCGGGCAGCACACGCGGCTGGCAAAGTGCCGGCTGCGTGTGCTGCTTTTTATTTGAACAAAATCGGCCCAGCAGGGCCTGAGCGGCAGCCATCGGCGGTGATGGACGAGCTGAGCTCGTCCATACCGCTAAGATGGTTAAAGTAGAGTGACCAGACGTCCCGGATTGCCCGGGACACGTCCCGGATTCGGGGTCCGCTGTCCCAGGCTTAATGAGGTCCCGGGAAACGTCCCGCTTTCAGCAGCGGGACGTCCCGGCCTCGGGACTCTGGCCACTCTCTCCTCAATGAACTGGCAGCGGCGTCTATAGACGCCGTGCCAGTTCATTGCCTGCAGCCCCGCTCCAGCCTCCTCTTCCGGTGTCTGTTTCCGACACCGGCAGGCGAGCAGGGCTACGGCAAGATGGCTGCCGAAGCCCTGTACTGGAGACCTATTTGTGTCTCTAGTACAGGGCTTCGGGCGCCATCTTGCCGTAGCCCTGTCAGCGCGGGAGAGAAGAGCAGGAGGAACAAGACGGTCCCGGGACGGAGCAGCGCGCCAGAGGCCGGACACTTCTGCCAGGTGAGTAAATCATTGCTTTCTTTTCCAGGTGAAATGTTTGCCCGCATTAGGTTTCTTTTCCAGGTGAAATGTTTGCCCGCATTGTTTCTTTTCCAGGTGAAATGTTTGCCCGCATTAGGTTTCTTTTCCAGGTGAAATGTTTGCCCGCATTGTTTCTTTTCCAGGTGAAATGTTTGCCCGCATTGTTTCTTTTCTAGCGAAATGTTTGCCCGCATTGTTTCTTTTCTAGCGAAATGTTTGCCCGCATTGCGTTTCTTTTCTAGCGAAATGTTTGCCCGCATTGTTTCTTTTCTAGCGAAATGTTTGCCCGCATTGCGTTTCTTTTCTAGCGAAATGTTTGCCCGCATTGTTTCTTTTCTAGCGAAATGTTTGCCCGCAGTGCGTTTCTTTTCTAGCGAAATGTTTGCCCGCATTGCGTTTCTTTTCTGGTGAAATGTTTGCCCGCATTGTTTCTTTTCTAGCGAAATGTTTGCCCGCAGTGCGTTTCTTTTCTAGCGAAATGTTTGCCCGCATTGCGTTTCTTTTCTGGTGAAATGTTTGCCCGCACTGTTTCTTTTCTAGCGAAATGTTTGCCCGCAGTGCGTTTCTTTTCTGGTGAAATGTTTGCCCGCATTGTTTCTTTTCTAGCGAAATGTTTGCCCGCAGTGCGTTTCTTTTCTAGCGAAATGTTTGCCCGCAGTGTGTTTCTTTTCTGGTGAAATGTTTGCCTGCATTGCGTTTATTTTGTACCGACATGTTGCCCGCATTGCGTTTATTTTGTACTGACATGTTGCCCGCATTGCGGTTATTTTGTGCTGACATGTTGCCTATTGCGTTTATTTTCTGGTGTCCGGGGTAACTGTTACTACATTTATTATTTAATGGTCATAGATGGCTATGTTTGCTGCTTTGTGGTTACGGTATACTATTAGCATCACACAGTTTCTGCACACCCATGATGCAAAGTCTCGTTTGTCCACATCATGGCGTAAACACTGCTTTCTTATGCCTCGCTGTTACATCATTACGTTTAGCTCCGCCCATAAAATGTCATGGCCACGCCCATTTTTTCGGCGCGGCGCAACCCCCCCCCCCCCCCAGTCTTCGCCGCTGCGCGCTCAGTCCTCCCCACTTTTTGACCCCCCCACGCCCCCCTCCCCGTCCAAGGTTGGACCCACAAAAATATGGTCACTCTAGTTAAAGAGAATCTGTATTGTTAAAATCGCTCAAAAGTAAACATACCAGTGCGTTAGGGGACATCTCCTATTACCCTCTGTCACAATTTCGCCGCTCCTCGCCGCATTAAAAGTGGTTAAAAACAGTTTTTAAAAGTTTGTTTGTAAACAAACAAAATGGCCACCAAAACAGGAAGTAGGTTGATGTACAGTATGTCCACACATAGAAAATACATCCATACACAAGCAGGCTGTATACAGCCTTCCTTTTGAATCTCAAGAGATCATTTGTGCGTTTCTTTCCCCCATGCACTGAAGTTTCAGGCTGCTCTTTTCTTCCTGCAAACAGCTTTGCCCTTGTTTGTAATTCCTCAGTATGTGAAAGCCCAGCCAGTTCAGAGGACGATTTATCCAGCTTGTAAAAGATAAGAGAGAGAAGAGAGAAGCTGCTCTAATCCTAAATAACACACAGGCAGTGTGCATAATGGGGAGTTCATAGCAGAACCACAACACTGAAGAACTTGACAGCCTTCCAGACACAGGCCGACAAGACTGACAGGGGAAAGATACATTGATTTATTACAGAGACTGTGTTAAGGCCCATACTCACGGGGGACGGCCGTCGCCGCAACCGCGTGGCACGCGCATGTTGCGGCGACAGTTCCCCCGTGTGTATGATGCGCGCGCCCCCGAACCGTCGCCCGTCGGAGCTGTCGCCAGGCGATTGACATGTTCAATCGCCGGCTACAGTCGTCGCCGCAACCTCGCCGGAACTGTCGCTAGCCCCGCATGTGTATGCGGGCTAGCGACAGCTACCCACACACACCACACGGAGCTTCCGGCGGGGGGGAGGAAACTCGGCGACAGCTTCCGCCGCATCGCTAATCCCTCTGCTGCCGTGTGGATGCAGAGGGATTTGGCGACGAGCTGTCGCCGAACTGCCGCCGAACTGTCGCGCACACGCTCCCGTGTGCGGCGACAGCTACAATTGTACCCCCGTGGGTACTTAGCTTAAGTAGAAAGTGCTGCAGTTAGCCAGAACACATTAGAATAGCTTTTGGAACTTGTAGGATGATAAAAAACAGGATGCAATTTTTGTTACGGAGTCTCTTTAACAAGAATGCAGATCAGGTGTTTCTGACAAAAATCTGACAAGATTAGCTGCATGCTTGTTTCAGGTGTGTGATTCAGACATCACTGACCAGAAGGATCAGCAGGACTGCCAGATAACTGGTATTGTTTAAAAGTAAATAAAAATCGAATCCTTTATATGCCTCTCACCTCTGGTTCCTTTTTATGGCTGTTCCCCTGTACATGCAATAAAAGAGCTGTTACTACATAGGTGGTGAAGACTATCTCTCCTGCATGACGTGATTTGGGTCCTGTTCTGATTACACTTCTGCAGGGATGGATTCAGGGGAAATTGAGCCCTAGGCAAGATAGTGGCATCAGTGCACACCTACTGGCCATCTTGCTTTTTGGTAAGATTTGATGGAGGCTTTGGTCAGCCAGGCCCCTTGACACTCACTAAGCCTTAGGCACCTACCTAAGTTGCCTTGTGGATGATCTGGTTGTGCCCTGTTGACATGTTATTTTTATAGCATTGCTATAGAACGTGCAAGTTTTCACATCTTACTGTATTTATAAACTTGATCCTTTACAACATGGGCATGTGCACAGCGTACATATTTAATCACGGCCGGGAGACTTGGGCGCAGGATACAGCCGGTATGGCTTAACCTGCTGTTGCACCACTCCCGGCGACGTTAATTCCTCCTCTAGGTCCATGTGGATAGTGGGGAATGATATAATTCGGCTTCCAGCTGTTGCTGGAGGCTGAATTATAGTGTTTTAAAAGGGAAAACGTCAAAGTTTATACCCAACCCAGTGGCTGAGAAAGCAAAGGTGACTCGACCTAAGCAGTGTACCATGCTAGGACCTGTGCGAAGAGCCCCCTCCTCCCCACCACCACCACAATCCACTTTGGAAAGTAGTAAGGCAGACTTTCAGTCCGCCGTATCCCCCTTGAGCGGCAGCTGCAAAAGCCGCAGCAGGTTGCACACTTCCACCACTGTAGGCCACGGCAAGGGTAAGTTTATGGATGCCTGGTGAAGCCTAATGCTGTCATCTCAAACAAGTGAGGCACTAGGGCTTATCAATTGACAATGGATGAACCCCTAAAAACAACCACAAACTATAATCTCCGTCTGCCAAACTTTACACTTGGCACAATGCAGTCAGCCAAGTCCTGTTTTCCTGGCATTCCCCAAACTCAAACTCTTCCATGAAAGTGATTGGAACACCTGAATTCAGCAATCTGGAGGAGCACCCAATACTTTTGGCAATATAGTGTTTGCAGGAGCAGCCTTGAGCTAGATTGCTGCTATAGGGGCAATCAGACTACACTCGTATAGACACTACTTGGAAATGCAAGGAATATGTGGTGATAATGGAACCATACAAATGGGACCGTACAAAACCAGAAGGACACATACTGTATTTGTCAAGGTGTTTTATGAAGAAATATTTAACCCAACAGTTGAATTTATACTGATACCCGTGCTTATACTGTATATAGTAGATCAATATGTATAACAATATATGAAATTAAGCACAGATATTAAAAATATACTGCAGAAAAATATGAATGTGGATAAGGAAAATGCGAAGCATTAACATACAATGTGCTACTGTAGCTGCTTAGCAACAGCTTCTCATTGAACACATGTATTGGGGAAGGTAATCCGCTAGCAATATTCCACCGATTTGACACCATGTTAGAAATAACTCAGCAGTACTTAAGGTCAACTCGCCTGAATTCCAAATAGAATTCCATGTTTGTTGCTTCCATGATACTGTTTAGCCATCTCATACTCTTTCATCCCCCCCTCCTTTTTATTCCATTTTCCCAGCATCAGGGTCTGCTCCAATGAGTCCTGCCTTCTCATTGAGTGTCCAAAGTATTTCAGCTTCATCATCTGCATTGCTCCCTCCAATTAACACTAATGGTTAATTTCTTTAAGGATTGACTTATTGGATCTTCTCACAGTCCAAGGGACTCTCAAAAGTCTTCTACAGCACCACAATTCAAAAGGGCATTCTTTGGCACTCAGCCTTCCTTATGCTCCAACTCTCACAAGCATACTTTACTACTGAAGAAAACATGGCATTGATTATATGAACCTTTGCTGACATAGTGACATCTTTAATTTTATTACACTGTCCAGGTCTGTCATTACTTTCCTTTAAGGAATAAACATCTTTTCATTCTCCGTCTGTAGTGATCTTTGTTCCCGAGAACAGAAAGTCTGATACTACTTCCATTTCTTACCCCTCTATATGCCAGGAGGGAATGGGTCTTAATGCCATGATTTTAGTTTTTTTATATTGATCCTTAGGCCAAATTTTGCACTTTCCTCTTTCACCCTCTTCAATAGGTTTCTTTTTTACCTTCTGCCATAAGAGTAATTCATCTGCATATCGGAGGTTGTTATTTCTTCCAGCAATCTTAATTCCAGCATTTGCTTGATCCAATCCAGCATGATATACTCTGTATATAAGTTAAATAAATAGGATGACAATATACAACCTTGTCATACTCAGGGCCGGTCCTGGACTTTCTGCTGCCTGAGGCAAAGATCGTAAAGGCGCCCCCCCCCCCCAATATTTCTACATAACATGAGCGGCGGCCGGCGGCAGCCAGCCAGCCTTATCATCATCATCGTCACGTCGGCGGCGCTCGCTGCTCAGTGACTGACCGTGACAATCAGCCGCAGCTGTAGGTCCCCCCCGAGTATAGGTGGCCAGGCATGGGTGAGCCAGTAAAGTTGCCCCCAGTATAGGTTAGCCAGGTAGTTGCCTCCAGTATAGGTAGCCAGTATAGTTGCCCCCAGTATGTTAGATAGGCAGGCACCCCCCCCCCCCTCGGTATAAGTTAGATAAGTAGGTGCCCCCAGTACAGGTTAGCTAGGTAGGTGCCTCCAATATAGGTAGCCAGTATAGTTGCCCCCAGCATAGGTTAGATAGGTAGGTACTCCCAGTATAGGTTAGTTAGGTAGGTGCCCCCAGTATAGGTAGCCAGTATAGTTGCCACCTGTATAGGCTAGCTAGGTAGGTAGATGCCCCCAATACAGGTTAGATAAGTGCCCCCAGTATAGGTTAGATAGGTAGCTTCCCCCCAGTATAGGTTAGATTAGGTCGCTGCCCTTCAGTATAGGTTAGATTAGGTAGGTGCCCCCAGTACAGGTTAGATTAGGTAGGTGCCCCCAGTATAGATTAGATAGGTAGCTGCCCCCAGCATAGGTTAGACAGGTAGCTGCCCCCCAGCATAGGTTAGATAGGTAGCTGCCCCCCAGTATAGGTTAGATAGGTAGCTGCCCCCCAGTACAGGTTAGATTAGGTAGGTGCCCCCAGTATAGGATAGATAGGTAGCTGCCCCCAGTACAGGTTAGATTAGGTAGGTGCCCCCCAGTATAGGATAGATAGGTAGCTGCCCCCAGTATAGGTTAGATAGGTAGCTGCCCCCCAGTACAGGTTAGATTAGGTAGGTGCCCCCCAGTATAGGATAGATAGGTAGCTGCCCCCAGTACAGGTTAGATTAGGTAGGTGCCCCCAGTATAGATTAGATAGGTAGCTGCCCCCAGCATAGGTTAGACAGGTAGCTGCCCCCCAGCATAGGTTAGATAGGTAGCTGCCCCCCAGTATAGGTTAGATAGGTAGCTGCCCCCCAGTACAGGTTAGATTAGGTAGGTGCCCCCCAGTATAGGATAGATAGGTAGCTGCCCCCAGTACAGGTTAGATTAGGTAGGTGCCCCCCAGTATAGGATAGATAGGTAGCTGCCCCCAGTATAGGTTAGATAGGTAGCTGCCCCCCAGTACAGGTTAGATTAGGTAGGTGCCCCCCAGTATAGGATAGATGGGTAGCTGCCCCCAGTACAGGTTAGATTAGGTAGGTGCCCCCAGTATAGATTAGATAGGTAGCTGCCCCCAGCATAGGTTAGACAGGTAGCTGCCCCCCAGCATAGGTTAGATAGGTAGCTGCCCCCCAGTATAGGTTAGATAGGTAGCTGCCCCCAGTACAGGTTAGATTAGGTAGGTGCCCCCCAGTATAGGATAGACAGGTAGCTGCCCCCAGTATAGGTTAGATAGGTAGCTTCCCCCCAGTATAGGTTAGATAGGTAGCTGCCCCCCAGTACAGGTTAGATTAGGTAGGTGCCCCCCAGTATAGGATAGATAGGTAGCTGCCCCCAGTACAGGTTAGATTAGGTAGGTGCCCCCCAGTATAGGATAGATAGGTAGCTGCCCCCAGTATAGGTTAGATAGGTAGCTGCCCCCCAGTGTAGGTTAGATAGGTAGCTGCCCCCCAGTATAGGATAGATAGGTAGCTGCCCCCCAGTACAGGTTAGATTAGGTAGGTGCTCCCCAGTATAGGATAGACAGGTAGCTGCCCCCAAAACAGGTTAGATAGGTAGCTGCCCCCCAGTATAGGTTAGATAGGTAGCTGCCCCCCAGTATAGGTTAGATAGGTAGCTGCCCCCCAGTATAGGATAGATAGGTAGCTGGCCCCCAGTATAGGTTAGATTAGGTAGGTGCCCCCCCAGTATAGGATAGATAGGTAGCTGCCCCTAGTACTAGTTAGATTAGGTAGGGGCCCCCCAGTATAGGATAGATAGGTAGCTGCCCCCAGTACAGGTTAGATTAGGTAGGTGCCCCCAGTATAGATTAGATAGGTAGCTGCCCCCAGCATAGGTTAGACAGGTAGCTGCCCCCCAGCATAGGTTAGATAGGTAGCTGCCCCCCAGTATAGGTTAGATAGGTAGCTGCCCCCCAGTACAGGTTAGATTAGGTAGGTGCCCCCCAGTATAGGATAGATAGGTAGCTGCCCCCAGTACAGGTTAGATTAGGTAGGTGCCCCCCAGTATAGGATAGATAGGTAGCTGCCCCCAGTATAGGTTAGATAGGTAGCTGCCCCCCAGTACAGGTTAGATTAGGTAGGTGCCCCCCAGTATAGGATAGATAGGTAGCTGCCCCCAGTACAGGTTAGATTAGGTAGGTGCCCCCAGTATAGATTAGATAGGTAGCTGCCCCCAGCATAGGTTAGACAGGTAGCTGCCCCCCAGCATAGGTTAGATAGGTAGCTGCCCCCCAGTATAGGTTAGATAGGTAGCTGCCCCCAGTACAGGTTAGATTAGGTAGGTGCCCCCCAGTATAGGATAGACAGGTAGCTGCCCCCAGTATAGGTTAGATAGGTAGCTTCCCCCCAGTATAGGTTAGATAGGTAGCTGCCCCCCAGTACAGGTTAGATTAGGTAGGTGCCCCCCAGTATAGGATAGATAGGTAGCTGCCCCCAGTATAGGTTAGATAGGTAGCTGCCCCCCAGTGTAGGTTAGATAGGTAGCTGCCCCCCAGTATAGGATAGATAGGTAGCTGCCCCCCAGTACAGGTTAGATTAGGTAGGTGCCCCCCAGTATAGGATAGACAGGTAGCTGCCCCCAGTACAGGTTAGATAGGTAGCTGCCCCCCAGTATAGGTTAGATAGGTAGCTGCCTCCCAGTGTAGGTTAGATAGGTAGCTGCCCCCCAGTATAGGATAGATAGGTAGCTGCCCCCCAGTACAGGTTAGATTAGGTAGGTGCCCCCCAGTATAGGATAGACAGGTAGCTGCCCCCAGTATAGGTTAGATAGGTAGCTGCCCCCCAGTGTAGGTTAGATAGGTAGCTGCCCCCCAGTATAGGATAGATAGGTAGCTGCCCCCCAGTACAGGTTAGATTAGGTAGGTGCCCCCCAGTATAGGATAGACAGGTAGCTGCCCCCAGTACAGGTTAGATAGGTAGCTGCCCCCCAGTATAGGTTAGATAGGTAGCTGCCTCCCAGTATAGGTTAGATAGGTAGCTGCCCCCCAGTATAGGATAGATAGGTAGCTGGCCCCCAGTATAGGTTAGATTAGATAGGTGCCCCCCCAGTATAGGATAGATAGGTAGCTGCCCCTAGTACAGGTTAGATTAGGTAGGTGCCCCCCAGTATAGGATAGATAGGTAGCTGCCCCCAAAACAGGTTAGATTAGGTAGGTGCCCCCCAGTATAGGATAGATAGGTAGCTGCCCCCAAAACAGGTTAGATTAGGTAGGTGCCCCCCAGTATAGGATAGATAGGTAGCTGCCCCCAAAACAGGTTAGATTAGGTAGGTGCCCCCCAGTATAGGATAGATAGGTAGCTGCCCCCAAAACAGGTTAGATTAGGTAGGTGCCCCCCCAGTATAGGATAGATAGGTAGCTTGCCCAGGTAGGTGCCCCCTTATAATGGCGGAGGGGGGAGCCGGAGCCACGGGGAGGGCAGCCCGACCTCTCCCTCCCTCTCCCCGGGCCACCCTCCATGCTCCCCCCTCGGACTTTAGGCAGCAGAGTTAGCGCGCAGGGAAGCGCTGCTGTACACAGCCTGTTACTCACCTCCCTGGATCCGATCGCCGCTCCCGCCCTGCTGGTCTCCTCTCTGCAATGTAGCCGCTGATACACACGCGGCTGCTTCCTGTGTAAACAGGAAGCAGCGTGTGTAATGTATCAGCGGCTACATTGCAGAGAGGAGACCAGCAGGGCGGGAGCGGCGATCGGATCCAGGGAGGTGAGTAACAGGCTGTGTACAGCAGCGCTTCCCTGCGCGCTAACTCTGCTGCCTAAAGTCAGAGGGGGGAGCATGGAGGGCGGCCCGGGGAGAGGGAGGGAGAGGTCGGGCTGCCCTCACCGCGGCTCTGGCTCCCCCCGCTCAGTCACAGCCACTTCATCTGGTGCCGCCCCTCCACTTCCTGCCGCCTGAGGAACCCGCCTCACCCCGCCTCATGGGCGGGCCGGCCCTGGTCATACTCCTTTCCAATATTGAACCAATCAGATGTTCCATGTTCAGTTCTCACAGTTTCTTCTTGATCTGCATGCAAGTTATTCAGGAGACATGTTAGGCAATCCGGTACCCTTATTTCTTTAACCTGTTGCCGACTGCTCCATGCCAATTGGCGTGAGCAGCAGTGCGGCAGTCCCAGGACCGCTCCACGCCCATTGGCATGAACAGCTGTCTATGGGGCTAGCAGGAGATCGCACGCAGGATGCACACGAATCTCCTGCTTGGGGGGCGGAGCTCTGCCCGCCTGCAGTCTCTGAGCAGCAATCGCCGTCTAATTACTTTGTACAGCACTGCGATCTGCAGCAGCGTGGTACTGGGGACAGCCGTGTGACACGGCTGTCCCCCAGGGACACAGGGAATCGATCGGCTCTAATAGCCTGAAGCCTATGAGAGCCGGTCGTGTGATTGGCTGGCTGGAGGGGAGGGAGGGGAATGGGGGGAAATTAAAAAAAAGTTAAATTTATTTAAAAATAGTTTATATAAATATTGATTTAAAAAAATAAACAATGTGTGGGCGATCAGAGGTGGGAATCACTTGTGTGCTGTGTTGTGCGGCCCTGCAGCTAGGCCTTAAAGCTGCAGTGGGCCAATTAAGTAAAAATGGCCTGGTCACTAGGGGGGTTAACACCGCAGTCCTCAAGTGGTTAAGAACTTGCCATAATTTATTGTGATCCACACAGTCAAAGGCTTTGTTATAGAGTAGACAATAAAGCAGAAGTAGATGTTTTTCTGAAACTCCCTTGCTTTTCGCTCCACCCCCGGAGCTTCTGACGGGGCGAAATGCATTAGCGTGACTCACATACACATCCGCACGCCGAGTCGCCATGCCAGCATGGTATATGTACTACCGAACACTACAGTCTGGGCCGAGTGAACCACTATGGAGGCGCACAGCGCAGCATAGAAGCCGCTTATAAGAATGGTAAGTATATATCTATATCATGCTAATGTTTGCCGACATTCATCTGCGGAGGAGTCCCTGTTGCGATTGAACAGGGGGATAAGTTTATCTTGATGAATACTACTCCTGGCATGAGAATGGAAACGATCTTTTGATGCAAAATCTAGATGATGAACTTATACTATGCATGCTGTGAATGAAGAGGATTATACAGTTTACCTTCTAAATTAAGGAGGCCTAACTAGATGGTGGCTACTATCCATATCTGTTGCTGCAGTGAAGATAACCGTTTATGCTGATGCTGCTGTTTTTGATATATAGCCGGAATTCTGGATTTATTATGTAGTGAAACACTTTTTTGAAAGCATGCTATATATTTTTTCTCGTGGTACCACGGTTTTATCTATGGACATTAGAGAATAGTTAGGTTACAGATCTTTGCAACATTTGATTTTTGGAAATCAAGGTGCCAGAGTCTGGAGGAAGACTGAGGAGAGGGAAATGCCAAAATGCCTGAAGTCCAGTGTCAAGTACCCACAGTCAGTGATGGTCTGGGGTGCCATGTCAGCTGCTGGTGTTGGTCCACTGTGTTTTATCAAGGGCAGGGTCAATGCAGCTAGCTATCAGGAGATTTTGGAGCACTTCATGCTTCCATCTGCTGAAAAGCTTTATGGAGATGAAGATTTCATTTTTCAGCACGACCTGGCACCTGCTCACAGTGCCAAAACCACTGGTAAATGGTTTACTGACCATGGTATTACTGTGCTTAATTGGCTTGCCAACTCTCCTGACCTGAACCCCATAGAGAATCTGTGGGATATTGTGAAGAGAAAGTTGAGAGACGCAAGACCCAACACTCTGGATGAGCTTAAGGCCGCTCTCGAAGCATCCTGGGCCTCCATAACACCTGAGCAGTGCCACAGGCTGATTGCCTCCATGCCACGCCGCATTGAAGCAGTCATTTCTGCAAAAGGATTCCCGACCAAGTATTGAGTGCATAACTGAACATAATTATTTGAAGGTTGACTTTTTTTGTTTTAAAAACACTTTTCTTTTATTGATCGGATGAAATATGCAAATTTTTTGAGATAGGAAATTTGGGTTTTCATGAGCTGTATGCCAAAATCATCAATACGAAAAACAATAAAAGGCTTGAACTACTTCAGTTGTGTGTAATGAATCTAAAATATATGAAAGTCTAATGTTTATCAGTACATTACAGAAAATAATGAACTTTATCACAATATGCTAATTTTTTGAGAAGACTATATATATATACACACACATACTAGATACACACACATGGAAATTTACACACAGAGATACAGAAACACACAGAGACCCAGCCCAGCCAAACACACACAGCCTATCTCTCTCTCTCTCTCTCTGCTTTACTGGCTGTCCTACCCAGGCTGTAATCCTCCTGACAGCAGGAGGGTTGGAGCTACATCCTGCCTGCATGTGCTCCTCCCCTCCCTATCTACTGCATGTGAAAGTATCTACAGAGGTGGTAACATAAAGACTGGAGTGATAAAACAACAATCTCACAGTGAAAGCTTATCACTACACCTTAAAGTGAACCTAAATTGTAGAAACAAAAATAAGTTTAACTTACCTAGGGCTTCTACCAGCCCCCTGCAGCTACCCTGTGCCATCACTGAATGATCCTCAAGTCCCTCGCAGCACCCTTCTTTCTTTTGGATGCATGGACGTGGTCGATGCAACTCCTGATCACACTCCCGTGAATGGAAGTGCTCTGCGCACGCGCAGTACAGGGAAATCTCTACTGCACGTGTGCAGAACGTTACTGAGGAAGGGATTGTGATCAAGGACAGATGCAGCCACGGCTGCGCATGCACAGTGGCCGTCGACTGGCCAAGTCTCCCAACTGCGGGGGACCAGAGGATTGGTTAGTTATGGCGTGGGCACAGGGCGGCTCCAGAGGGCTGGTAGAAGCCCAAGATACGTTAAACTCATAATTGTTTCTTGAATTAAAGTGTACCAGAGCTGTAGCAATAAAAAGAATCAATACTTACCCAGGGCTCCCTCCAGCCCCATAAGCATGTGTGAGTCCCTAGCTGTCCTCCTTAGGTCTGCCGTTCAGCCGCGATCAGCCCCGGTACTTAGCTCAGTCACGTCAATCGTGATCTCCAGACCTCCTGCACATGTGCAGAAGACCCAGACTGACATTACGGAGGGACTGGCACATGCTTACTGGGCTGAAGGAAGCCCTGGGTAAGTATTGATTCTTTTTTTTGCCACAGCTCTGGTTTCCTTTAATACGACAAGGTTCTTTAGTGAATTAACCCTTAAAATACAGATCGATGCACGGTGATAAGTTTTCACTTGCCTTATTATAACCAGCATGATCTTAGTGAATTGGGGCCAATATTCCAACCTATAAAGACCCAGGCTTCACAAAACAGTATTTTCTTAAGTGGCTATACACCTCTCTCAACTTGAATAGGAAAGATTCTTGATGGGGTCTGAGTGGGTTTGAGCCAATGAGGTGTCTCTGACTTTGGGCGCCAAAATAGCCAGAAATGGGCCCGTTACCTGGTACCATATGGGAAAAGATTGCAGCCCTTACCATGGTCTTATCAAGACATCGGGAAGATTACTGGTGAATTAGCAGAGATTATAGTCTCGTGCATCAATCCACAGTGAGAGCTTTTATTATTTTTTTTTAATAAACTAATTTTGTCCTGAAAAACAACAATCACATGCCTATTGTATCATTGGTTAATATATTTCTCTGGCAGAACTTTTGGCTCTGGCAGGGCTTTTACCTCCATCTAGTGGATATTATGAGAATTTCAAAGTAACAAATTATTTTTGTCACAGTTACAAAAATTACTTTAACAAACCATATTTTTAAAACAAACAGGGCTGTTTTTAGTAACAATAGGGCCCCCAGACAAGATTAACCTGGGGGTCCCCAACTGACCCCCTGTTACCAAAAAGCGGCATTAACCACTTAACGACCGCCTAACGCCGACAGGCGTCGGCATAGCCGGCCTTTGATATGAGCGACCGGAGCGGTCGCTCAGGGCGCCAGCTTCCAAGGGGGCGCCTATAGCTGGTTACCTATACTGAGGGCACCTACACCTCATTTCCTATACTGGGGGCACCTATAGCTTTACTGAGGGCTCCAACACCTGGCTACCTTTACTGAGGACTTCAACACCTGGCTACCTATACTGGAGGCACCTACGCCTGGCTACCTATGGGGGGGATGGAGACTTTCAACTGACTTCCTATACTGGGGGCACCTATGCTTGGCAACCTATATTGAGGGCACCTACACATGAGATCCTATACTGGGGGCACCTATACCAGGCTACCTACCTATACTGAGTGTGAGGGAGTTCTTTTTTTTTTGGGGGGGGGGGGGCGCACTGTGGCTATAACGCGTGGTGCAAATTGTCAGTGCTGTGCTATCATTCTAAATGGGGAGGGGGGGGCGGCTAACTGTCCCACTGATTGTTTTTATTAATATTCCTGAAAGGTTCTAGCCTTCATTTTTAAGTGTATTCAGGATAATGCACTCTTTCCATCCATTCGTGGTTATTAATAGTATAGTATTAATAGAATTAATAGTATTTTTTCTATTAACGTGACACAGAGATCTGAGCATTTGGCGTGATGTCACAACGTCAAAAAAGGTTGGGAACCACTGTTTTAGGAGATATCTCAGGAGAAAAGGGGAATTACATATGGGCCTGTGTGTGTATACGTGCGTGTGTGTCAGGGGCGCCTCTAGGCATAGGCAGTACAGGCCATTGCCTGGAGTGCCATTGGTCCTGGGGGCGCCATGTTGCTGGATTAGGCCACGCCCCCTGGATGAAGCCACGCCCCCTGGTTAAGCCACACCCCCACTGGTGTTCTATTACTTGCTTCTAATGCATCTGCTTAGCGTAAGTTGCAGGCAACTGCCACAGTGTCCCTCTGTGCCTTGTTCATCCTTCCACCCCCCCCCCCTTTGTGCCTCCTTCTGTCTGTCCCTTTTGTGCCTCCTTCTGTCTCCTTGTGCCTCCTTCATTCCCTTGTGCTATGTCTGACCCCGTTTGTGGCTGGACAGTGTAATGGTTAAGGGCTCTGCCTCTGACACAGGAGACCTGGGTTTAAATCTCGGCTCTGCCTGTTCAGTAAGCCAGCACCTATTTCAGTAAGGAGTTTCTTGGGCAAGTCTCCTTAACACTGCTACTGCCTACTGAGTGCGCTCTAGTGGCTGCCTCGCAAGCGCTTTGAGTCCGACAGGAGAAAGGCGCTATACAAATACTGCAATTATTATTATTATTTGTCCTTCTGTCTCCCTTTATGCCTCCTGTCTCCCTTTGTGCCTCCTTCTGTCTCCATGTGCCTCCTTCTGTCCCCTTGTGCCTTTCTTTGTCCCCCTGTGCTACCTCTGTACCTCTATTCCTCCTTCAGTCCCACTCTGCCTCCTTCTGTCCTCATGTGCCTCCTTCTGTCTCCCTTTGTGCCTCATTCTGTCTCCATGTGCCTCTTCAGTCCCCATGTGCCACCTCTGTCCCCTTGTGCCTTTCTTTGTCCCCCTGTGCTACCTCTGCCACCTTCTGTCCCCCTGTGCCTCCTTCTGTCCCCTTGTGCCTTTCTTTGTCCCCCTGTGCTACCTCTGTACCTCTATTCCTCCTTCAGTCCCACTCTGCCTCCTTCTGTCCTCATGTGCCTCCTTCTGTCTCCCTTTGTGCCTCATTCTGTCTCCATGTGCCTCTTCAGTCCCCATGTGCCACCTCTGTCCCCTGCGCCTTCCTCTGTCCCCCTGTGCCTACTTCTGTGCCCCTTTGTGCCTTCTTATGTCTCCCTGTGGCTCTGTCTGTCTCCCTCTGCCTCCTTCTGTCTCCCTTACATCCTCCTCTTCTTCTTCTGTCACCCTTTTGTGGCTCCATTTGTCCCCCTTTGTGCATCCTTCTGTTTCCCTTTGTGCCTCCTACTGTCTTCCTGTGCTTCCTTCTTGCCCCTTGTGTGCTTTTTTTCTGACCCTCATCGTGCCTTCTTCTGCCCTCTTTGTGCCTCCTCCTGTCCCATGTGTGCCTCATTCACTCCCCCTGTGCCTCCTTCTTTCCTCCTGTGCCTCCTTTTGTCCCCTATTGTGCCTCTTTCTGCCCCCCTTTGTGCCTCCTTCTGCCTCACTTTGTGCCTCCTTCTGTCCCCCTGTGCCTCCCACTGTTCTTTTTTGTGCCTCCTTCTGCCCCTCATGCCTTCTTCTGTCCCCCTGTACCACCCACTGCCCCCCTGTGTGCCTCCTTCTGTCCTCCTGTGCCTCCTTCTGTCTCATTCTGTCCCCCATTGTTCCTCCTTTTGTTGCCCATTGTGCCTCCTTGTGTCCCCTTTTGTACCACCTTCTGTCCGCCTGTGCCTCCTTCTGTCCTCTTTTGTGTCTCATTCTGCCCCCCCCCACTGTGCCTCCTTTTGTTGCTCATTGTGCCTCCTTGTGTCCCTCTGTGTGCCTCCTTTTGTTCCCTTGTGCCTCCTTCTGTCCTCCTTTGTGACGTCTTCTGACCTTCATGCCTCCTTCTGTCCCCCTGTGCCTCCCTATGTCGCCCTGTGTTCCTTATTTAGTCCCCCTGTGCCTCCTTCTGTCCCACTTTGTGCCTCATGAAAGTGGAGCCCTGCCTATGTGTATTTTCTGGTGAAATGCTGTCGCATTGTGTATTTTCTGGTGAAACGTTGCCTGCATTGTGTATTTTCTGGTGAAACGCTGCCAGCATTGTGTCATTTCTGGTGGAACGCTGCCGCATTATGATTATTTTCTGGTGAAACGCTTATCTTCATGGGGGGGGGGCGCTAAAGGTTTTCTCGCCTGGAGTGACAAAATGGCTAGAGGCGCCCCTGGTGTGTGTATATGCATGTGGGAAGAGGATGAAGGGGGAGGGGGGGGCACAAAAATCAGGTTTCGCTCAGGGCGCTGTGAAACCTAAGGCCGGCCCTGGGCGTCGGCGGGTCGTTAGTGGTATAGCATGGAAACGGCTGCTCGATCGAGCGGCCTTTCCATGCCAGTTCACGGAGGCTGTCTCCGTGAACAGCCAGAGAGCCGCCGATCGCGGCTCGCCAGCGAAATGTAAACACGCGGGGAACAAATCCCCGCTGTTTACATCATACGGCCCTGCTGCGCAGCAGCGCCGTGACGTAGATCGGCGATCTCCGGCCTCTGATTGGCCGGGGATCGCCGGCCGATGATAGGCTGAAGCCTATCCTTCAATGCCCATGGAGGGAGAGGGAGGGACGGGAAGGCAGGGAGCGCCGAAAACGCTGCAGAGGGGGGCTTTGAAGAGCCCCCCCCCGCAGATCACAAACAGCCGGCGGCAATCAGACCCCCCCAGCAGGACATCCCCCTAGTGGGGAAAAAAGGGGGGAAGTCTGATCGCCAAGGCTCAATCCTGATCGGTGCTGCGGGCTGGAGAGCCCACACAGCACCGATCATTGCAGAAAGCCCTGGTCCTTAAAGGAGTACTATCGATTGAAACGACTTTTTTTTTTAATACTGTATATTAGTGTACACATTACCACTAGTGCTAGGGCCACTTTATTTATTCACCCAGGTCTCTCTCTTGCTATCCCTGCTTAAAAATTCATTTCTCACACAGCTCATAGTAGTTTGGGTCACCCTGAGCTGCTTGGTTACTCTGTCACACAGCTCACAAATATATTTCAGTGTCACTCACAGCATGCAGCAGACATGAGGAGAAATAGGCTGATCTGAGGTGGTAACAGGTAACTAAATGAGCTGGAATATTGCTGGAATATAACTAGCTATACCACGACTGTGTTTACACTCAGACTGGCTGCCTGCTTGAGGAGATTCACTCCAGGCTGCATCCACTTTACAAGCTGCTGAGAGGGGCAGACCACTGTCTACAATTAGCATTATTAGTATCTTTATCAGTCAAGAGAAGCAAAGATAATAAACACACATTGCTAGAATCTTTAACCCCTTACCACCATATCAATAAGATTCTTTCAGCAAGGTGATAATTAAACTATAAACTGAGGAGTTGATAGCATCTCCCCTGTGCAGACATGGGCTTAGCCCTCTGGGAGCCCTCAGCATATAGATACATTTGTATCAAACACTGACGGCCAAAACTGACGGAGGATTTTACAGCTGAGAGGAACAGCTGTGTGAGGAATCAAATTGCTCCTAGTACTTGTCCTAATGTGTGCTACAACATACAGCATTTAAAAATAAATGCATACATCGATAGTATTCCTTTAAGTGGTTAAGGACCCTTTGTTGAATGTATTTATATAGAGTGCAGTCGTTTGTACTGGTGCGCTACTCCTCAGAGGAGAGCTGCCAAGCACATACGATTCAACTGATAAACATGAGGAAAGTTTGGCTGCTCTGAATGCGCTTACAAAATAAATGTATTGGTTGAAGTACAAAATTTGAACAACAGCATAACCATCCCCCCTAAAAACATATAAAACCATACTAGGAAGAGAGGGAGCGCAACTTCTGTAATTCCACAAATCCCCATCTGGTTAATGCAGAATGTGATCAGCCAGCTGCAGCCTATGCAAATCACAACTGCCACCAATATGGTTGGATTATGTGTGGACCCGCCACCGACACACACCACTGAGGCCTCAACCCCAATAAGTTAGCATGCATATTATATCACTGTCTGGCTTGCTCTCAGGCTGTCCAGGGCCTTGACTGCTGATGTTCAAACTTGCACTTGGTTTCTAATGTACAACCTGTTCTGAAGCTTGTAGCATGGTTGTAGCAAGGTTTTTGCATATTTGCCACTTGTTTGCATGTAGCCTATTGAGATCTCACTGTGTTTCTCTATATAAAAAGACCATACCATCAAAAACAGTTCTCGTGCTTGGCTCATTTTCAGCTCAATGCCTCAACAGTCAATAGTATGCAAACCTTGTGATGATCAAAGCTGTTGCCAACTCACGGTTCCTCCTCAGCTCAGGTTCTTCACCACCATATCACAGGCATATCACCATATCACATATCTTATTCGTGTGTGGCAAAGTTCCGCTTGAGCGACTTCAGCCGCATATCATAGTCTCTTGATATATGCAGATGGATCAGCACCACCAAAGATGAATTAAAGCTCTTTTATTTTATATGGCAGCAATTGAGCTGCCATATAAAAAGAGCTTTAATTCATCTTTGGTGGTGCTGATCCATCTGCATATATCCTGAAGTGTGTCCCAAGAGGTGCTGGGACAGGGATCAAGCACGCTACTATTTCCATTGGGTGCTCCTCGTTCCTTGTGCTGTATTATAGTCTCTTGGCAGGCCTCCTGCTCTGGCCAGATGCCGTGTGTTGTTACTGCGTGCTTGTAATAGGTGGAAACCTGTCCGCGTGTGTATGCGTAAGCCGTGCAGCAGGTGGTTGTCCCGGGTCCACATGAGCGCTCAATCGTTCTTTCTCCCTGCCCTCTGCTGACGCATTTCGCCCCGCCCATGGGGCTTCTTCAAAGCAAATGGGCTGTCAGGATAACGTGGCTTGCTTCAATATAAACATACTCTGCCTGGGGGCGGTTTGTTTCAGGTCATGCATATTCATAAAGGTCAGTCATATTCCGTTTTCTTAAACCAAAAAATCTCAGTTTTTTTCCCCTTTTTCCTTTTTTCTCAATCAATTCACACTTGAAAATAGGTGGCAAATCAGAGGATCTCATTGTCACGGTCTCACCTACGTGCCCCGTGCAAGCCCATGAAAATGTGCACAAAATATGATCTTTAATTCATTAGCCTGCTTTTAGAAAAGTGTTTAATTCAGCCCAGACCTCTGCTACACAGGGAAGAGTTGTATATCTCTCCCTGGCAAAGGGAGTTGTATATCTCTCCCTGGCAAAGGGAGTTGTATATCTCTCCCTGATAAAGCAACAAATTCATTTTACAGTCAATAAACCCTAAACCAGAGCTATTCACATAGCTCAAGATTTACTATAAAGGTTTTGATAAGAAGGTACAGGGACAAGAAAATATTCTGCATGTCCAAGCCATCCAAACATTAGAGGAAATGGTGTGGTGTTTATTCTGCCCTAGAAGGGGTCCATAAACCATGATGGCAGAGTCACTTGTTCCTACTTCAAAGGTGATACTAGCTAGGCCAAAGCAACACCCAGTCGTAAAAGCTATAAAACCGTCAGAGACATTGGACAGGCCTGTACACTAGAAGCAGTGAGTGACCCTTATTATTATTTATTATTATTATTATTTATTGTATTTATAAAGCGCCAACATATTACGCAGCGCTGAAACCCTTAAACTTTGATATATCATTCCACATGATTCCATAATTTGATGGATATCGCTGAACCCCTGGGCCCCAGCTGTGGAGTCTTGTGACCAGTGATGTAACTTTCTTAGGGGAAAAATTCCTGTTTTTTTATATCAATAATGTTTTGCCAGACTTGTAACAAAGGTAAAATCATTAGGCATCTGCACTGAGGAATCTGGAACATTTGACGGGTGCAAAAAAACCAAAACGTGTTCTCAGAGGGATTTGTCAATCAATGCAGTCAAAGAGGGAGGCATTTAGGTTGATACCCTAAGGCCAAAAAGTTACAATACAGTCAGTAATTCTTTTGAAGCATCAGATCCCTGTCTCAGAAAAGAACTCATAAATCAAGTTTAGAAAAGGTTTTACAAATACTCACCATGGAAGCCCCTTTGATTAGAGGGTCTCTTGTTGCATATTGGGGTAGATTCCATACAAGAACCTTAGTACCCAGTTACCATTAACCAATTTTTTTTAAGACCCTCATTTTATGCAGACCAGTATTCAAGATTCTCTAGAGAAACACAAAATACTATGTTTTGAAGGCAAACCCCTTCTACAATAGCAACCAGTCGATCTATGCTCCAGTCCCAGAAGGACCTGGGTTACTGTTAGTGCCTTCCTATTTTTCTGATAAAAATGAAATGGTACATAGTAGACAGGTCCTGGATGCTAAGTCTCTGAACAAATAGACCAATATACATTTTTTTTCCATTCCAAATCACCATTTCTTTTAAAAGTTCATGCACTTTCGAATCGGAAATGTGCACCTGCAATTCACAGGCCTTTCCCCAGGACCTTCACCAAGATGATGGTAGCAATCATTGCACTGTTCAAGAAAAAGGGTCTTTGAATCTCCTATTACTTAAATGACTACTGCTGGGAAAAGAATATGGAGGCTGCCATATTTATTTCCTTTTACAAAATACCAATTACCTGGCATCCCTACTGATCTATTTGGCTGCAGTAGTGTCTGAATAGCACCTGAAACAAGCATGCAGCTAATCTTGTCAGATCTGACAATAATGTCAGAAACACCTGATCTGCTGCATGCTTGTTCAGGGTCTATGGCTAAAGGTATTAGCGGCAGAGGATGAGCAGAACTGCCAGGCAACTGGTATTGCTTAGAAGGAGATAGAGCTGGCTCACACTAGGTCCAGGAATGTATCCGTGGCGCTGTTTTTAATACCTGATAAAAACTGGAGTCACGAATAGCAGTGGCCAGAGCCGGCCTTTGGGGGGGCAAGTGGGGCAATCGCCCCAGGCCCCGCACCTGAAGAGGCCCCGCACCCTCAGCAGGAGCCTCGGATTTCTCCATGACAATTTCTTGTCATAGAGCAGCAGGGCGGCAGTTGCGCTGCACACTCGGATGGCTGGGTCTAGTAGTCAGGAATTGCAGGAAGCGACAGGGCTGCAGACAACTCACAGTGACGCTGATGCCTGTCGCTCCCCGAGTCCTCCTCCTCCTCTCTCTGTAAGGCACTGTGACCTGCAGCCACGCCCCCTTCCTCTCCGGGCTGCTGCTGATCACAAACATGCCGGGAGATTCAAGAGCTCACGCTGAGAGATGCAAGATGCGATCAGTGGTATGTGGGGAAGAAGATACAGGCTAGTAAACAATTATTAAGATATTTACAGCCAAATAGCTGCAATAAAGATAAGCTGACCTATGGGAGGGAGAGGGGATGGGGGCTGCTGCTGATTATATACACGTCTTTCTCCCCCAGCAAGACAAACAGCTCAAACTGCAATCCTGGGAAGAAAAATGTCTCTTTTCCTCCTACACTTTCCTCAACATCACATTCTATCTCTGTCTCTCTCAGCCATCTAGTGCTCTCTTCCCTCTCATTTCTATCCTGTCTTGCCTTGTGCAACCCAACCCGGATAACCTTCACCAGTGAACAACTACTGAGCATTCGGAACTTAGCTAAATATAATCTACCCCTGGATATTTCATCTACTCTTGATCTTCTGGGGATTCTGACCAGTGAAGCTACAGTGCTGAACCAGGCAGTGAGGCTTAGAAGAAGTGGGAAACGCTCCGGGATCCAGACTCGCTTTCGACGCAGAGGACTGCGCTCTCCACTACCTGGAATCATACTCTCTAATGTCAGGTCCATATGCAACAAACTAGATGAGCTTCAACTACTGATCAGAACAAAGAAGGACTTTTATCTCTCTGCGGCTATTTGCTTCACAGAGACTTGGCTATCTGAGCTCTTTCCAGACAACGCTCTGCAGATAAATGGATTTACACTCTACAGATCTGACCGGGACTTACTTACTTCTGGCAAAACCAAAGGTGGAGGACTCTGTTTCTATATTAATGATAGGTGGTGCACGGATGTTACAGTTATTAAGAGGACATGCTCGGCTGGGCTGGAAACACTCTTCATAAACTGCAAACCCTACTATTCACCCCACGAGTTTTCTTCATTTATTTTGGCTGCTGTGTACATCCCTCCACAAACATGTATGCAGCCTGCGCTCCAAGATCTCGCAGATCAAATCACCGAGGTGGAAAGGGAGTACCCAGATTATTTTTTTATCATACTAGGAGATTTCAACAGTGCTAACCTTTCCAAAGAACTCCCCAAATACAGGCAACACGTCACAAGCGCAACTAGAGAAGGTAAGACACTTGATCACTGCTACACTACGACTAAGGACTCGTATCACTCTGTCAGCAGGGCAGCTCTCGGGAACTCGGATCATGCTGTTATACAGCTTATCCCAACATACATCCAAAGACTAAAAACTGCCAAACCTGTAGTGACCATGGACTAGTGAAGCTGTAGAAAAACTGCAGAGCTGCTTCGATTTAACTGACTGGAATTTATTTAAAGAATCCTCCAGTGACCTAAATGAATACACTGGTGCTATGACATCATATATTACCTTTTGTGAAGAGTCCTGCATCCCCACAAAAAAGTGCACCAGGTACAATAACGATAAACCCTGGTTCACATCACATCTTAGGAAGCTGCGCCTCGATAAAGAAAGGGCATATCGTACAAGCGATAAAGTCCTCTACAAAGCTGCGAAATACAAACTGCAGAGAGCCATTACCGCCGCAAAAAAAGATTATTCTCAAAAACTTGAGGAAAATTTTTCTAACGCCAACTCATCCACAATATGGAAATCTCTACATGAAATTACCAGCTACAGGAAGAAATCTCCTCCCCCCTCACTACATAACCTGCAGCTTGCAGATGAACTGAATACATTTTATTGCAGGTTTGACACTATCAACAAAAGCCAAACACAACAAGTCAATTTGCATCTCTGCCACAGGCAAACTGAACACTCTTCCTGCCAGCCAACGTCTCCACCCCCTGCGGTGCCTCAGCAACTGCACAACACAGGAGGCCAGACACAATCTATTGACCTGTCCCCAGATGTGCATGCTCTAACAATATGCCAATCAGATGTAAATGGACTCTTTAAAAAACAAAACACCAGGAAAGCAATGGGACCAGACGCTGTGTCTGCGAAATGCTTGAATCTCTGTGCCGACCAATTAGCGCCTGTATTTACAGACATATTCAAAGCATCTCTAGAACGCTCAATTGTTCCTGCCTGTTTTAAAAGCGCAACTATTGTACCAATTCAAAAAAAAAAAAAAAACCTACATGTTTAAATGATTACAGGCCTGTTGCCCTGACATCACTGGTCATGAAAGCATTTGAAAAACTGATGACTTATCTGAAATCCATCACAGATCCCCTGCTGGACTCTTTGCAATTTGCCTACAGGCCTAACAGATCCGCAGACGATGCCGTGAACATGTGTATGCATTATGTACTACAGCATTTAGATATCCCAGGAACCTACACCAGGATTTTATTTATAGTTTTGGTACTTGTGTATTATCCCGTCTAGCAGGACAGCTCGTCCGTTAGACAGGCTTAAAAAGTCTGCACTGTGTTTCTTTAGCAGCTGATTCATCACAGATCAGCTGCTCTGTTTGTTCTGCACGCCTAATGACTTAACGAGCTGAAAGACGTTTGTGCTGGGTGAAAGGAGAGGGTGTCCCGTGAATTTCTATCACATCTTAATTAGCCACTTAGCTAGAAAGCAGTTCCTTTGACACGAAGGCTCTGAAGTCCGTCCTCCTCCCTCCTCTCAATGGGCTTCAGATGGCTTTTTGATCCTTTTTTTTCCACACAAAACAAACGCCAAACCCCCCTCAAAGGACGGAGACATGAAAGCGCCCGGGCCGCCCCGCTGTCATGAGGAAAGCTGTGTTATTAGCCCCTCTAGCAGAACGGCTCGGGAGCAGCAGCTGATCTGTGGTGAATCAGCTGATCAGGTAACAGAGTGCAGACTTTTTCAGCCTGTCTAGCTGGTGCTCACACAATCCTTACTGGGCATATGTGTGTAATATTGTGAGTGTACAAAGAAGCATTTCATACTCTACTATAAGAAAACACATTTTGTCTCGAGCAGAGTATTACAGCAATCATTAACATTGAAAGATCTACATTTTTACCTTTACATTGACTCATGATTTATTGCTCTCCTTTCACCCAGCACAAACGTCTTTCAGCTCGTTAAGTCATTAGGCGTGCAGAACAAACAGAGCAGCTGATCTGTGATGAATCAGCTGCTAAAGAAACACAGTGCAGACTTTTTAAGCCTGTCTAACGGACGAGCTGTCCTGCTAGACGGGATAATACACAAGTACCATAGTTTTCAGCTCTGCATTTAATACCATAATTCCATCACTGCTGCACAGCAAGCTCTCCCAGCTACACATACCTGAATCCCTCTGCAAATGGATAACCGACTTCTTAACCGACAGAAGACAGCGTGTTAGACTTGGTAAACTCACATCAAACTCTCTGACAGTCAGTACTGGTGCACCCCAGGGCTGTGTGCTTTCCCCACTGCTGTACTCACTTTACACCAATGACTGCATCTCCACAGATCCATCTGTTAAGGTTCTGAAGTTTGCAGACGACACAACAGTTGTTGGTCTCATTCAAAACGGGGATGAGTCTGCATACAGGCATGTGGTGGGACAGCTTTCCTCCTGGTGCAGCAGCAACAACTTGGAACTAAATGCTCTCAAAACCATGGAGATGATAATAGACTTTAGGAGATCTCCCCCCCAGCACCTCCCCTTAACCATAAATGGATCCACAATAACCCAAGTAGAGTCATTCAAGTTTCTTGGGTCCACGATCTCAAACGACTTAAAATGGGACAACAACACCGCCACTATTGTCAAGAAAGCACAACAGAGAATGTACCATCTGCGGCAGCTGAAAAGTTTGGCCTACCTCAAAATCTAATGGTGCAGTTCTACACTGCAATCATCGAATCCACCATAACATCATCCATGACTGTATGGTTCAGCTCCTGCTCAGCATTAGAAAAGGGGAGGCTGCAGCGCATCATCCGATCAGCGGAAAGGATAATTGGCTGTAGCTTACCTTCCCTGCAGGATCTTTACACTAGCAGGTGCAGAAAGAGAGCATCCAAAATTGCCTCTGACCCCTCTCACCCACCTCTCTCCATCTTCCAGCGCATGCCTTCAGGAGTAAGATTCCGGTCAATCGCTACCAAAACCTCTAGACACAGGAACAGTTTTTTTCCTCAAGCGGTAGCCATACTTAATGCTGAACCACGTTAGAGCTGCTAGGACTGAAAGTAATCAGCACAGAACTAAACATGAACAATTTTCACATTGCTTACTGCCACTATACTTATAATGTCCTTAACTTGTAATATTCACACTGTCTGTCCTTGTATTGTTTTTGTTTGTGTTTGTTAAGCAACTGCCAAGACAAATTCCTTGTAGGTGCAAACTTACTTGGCGAAAATAAATTGATTCAGATTCTGATTCTTGCAGTCTGTAACCCCCTCACTCCCTTACCAACACCGACATCTTCTGCAGTACATTGCCGAGTACATAGTAATGTATCTGACTGTCCTCAGAGAAGCTCACAATCTAATCCTACCATAGTCATATTTCTAATGTTCTACTACATTATTATTATGTATTTATATAGCACTGGCATCTTCTGCAGCACATTACAGAGTACATAGTCATGTCACTGACTGTCCTCAAAGGAGCTCACAATCTAATCCCTACCATAGTCATAGTCTAATGTCCTTCTATATTATTGTTATGTATGTATATAGCACTGACCTCTTCTCCTGCAGCACTTTACAGAGTACATAATCATGTCACTGACTGTCCTCAGAGGGGCTCACAATCTAATCATATCATTCACAACCAGAGTACCTAGCGGAAACCTATGCAGGCGGGGGGGTGGGGGGAACATACAAACTCCTTGCTGATGTTGACCTGGCTGGGATTCGAACTGGGGACCCAGCGCTGCAATGATAGAGTGTTAACCATTAGGTATGTATGTATACATGCACACAGCATATCTGTGTCTCTAGGCCCAGCATATGACACTCGCCCCAGGCCCCGCATACTCTAAGGCCGCCTCTGCAGTGGCGTACCTAGGGCATTTGACACCCGATGCTGGGTATTAAAAGACCCCCCCCCCAAAAAAATGGGTGTGGCTATAACCTACGGCGCGCGAAGCACACTGTGGTGAAAAATGGGCATGGCCATGACCAGATGAGGGCGGAGCTAACTAATTTAAAGGGAACCCGGGATGAGAGTGATATGGAGGCTGCCATATTTATTTCCTTTTAAACAAAAGGGAGCCCTGCTGATCTATTTGGCTGCAGTAGTGAACTGAATTACACCATGTTAGCTCAGTTTCAGCGGAGGCAGCTACAAGATGACTTAGCAGAATAATCTGCAACCCAGGTTAAAGTTCTCCCCCAATCCAAGTGAATACCCTCTCTTCCAGCTGGGAGATACAGAACCACAAACACTTAAATTGGTGGAACAGCATCTGAAATCTTTATTTACAGGTCAATCTTATATACACCCTGATGTTAGGGAAAAACCAGATTAGACCGGAGTGCACATAGAAAATATTTGAAACAATAGCATAGACATGGTACAGACAGCAGAGACAATAGGATTTGTTATTCTGTAAACAACTGGCAGAGGTAGACTTTGTTACATGTGTTAATTTCTCAATAGACCAGGTTTTTTAACAACAATGCATGAATAGGTCTGAGTCTTCAGATCTCTGTCACAGTGGCTTGTATGGTAATATACCAACTGGGTATTGAAATACAGGTTTTGTATTCAGGTGCCTGGAACTTCTAGAGTGTTAATTATTAATGTATCTGTAAAGCACTGTCTGGAGGAATGTGCTGCTGACTAGTTGAAGCAATGATGTCATTTTTGAGAAATTGTGATGTGCTGTATATATTTTAATATCGGGGTGATTTAAGCAGCACATTATTACAACCTTTCAACCCAACCTTTGATCCCAACCTTTTCTAAAGGAAAGGGCGGGATCACTTAGATACTATGCACAGCTCTATGTATGTTAGAGATCAATGAGTTAGTGTTGTCATTGGTACACAAATACAATATACAGTTTAAAGGGTTACACAACTACACGATGAATTAACAGTAGTTAGCTTTGCTAGTATATCATCCTAATCTAGCCCTGCATAACTTAATGGAAAACTGAATGTGGTAAACTGTAACAGGTTGCCTAAAGCCACACCTCACCCATAAGGTTAGAACTCCTTAATGCATTTTGGAAAAAAAAATGATCCTCGAGTGGGTCCAGGAAATGTCAGTTCATTATTGCAGAGTAGAATATTGTTCATTTGAAGGGTGAAGGAGGACGGTGAATTCATCACCACAAGCCCTCATGATGAATGCAGATGTTTTTCTGCCAAGCTCTCACTGTCTCGGGGCAAACAGACAGTGGCGGCTGAGAGCTGGCCGTGTAATCACTGTGGCTACACCCAGTGCCTTTTTGTTAGCAGTTTCATTGTATGGCATTGGGCACCCACAAAAGAAATGGAAACAGATTTATAACAAGGATGTAGCAATTGCAGCCAGGTTGTAGAAGGCAGGGAAGGGCAGACTCAACTTCTCATCCCAGTTGAGAAACCTCACAGTTGCAACAGCAGAGGCGGAGTTCTTCCCAAAGGATGACACAAAAGAAAGGCTTGAAGCAGCCATCACCAACACAGGAGGAGGGCAGGTGCAGGAAGGGCTCATCCTTACAGCAGAGGGTCATCCTTCTAGGGCTGCATCAGTGCAGGAGAATCATATCAGATGATCTCCAAAGTATTCCATAATCAGGTGATATCACAGGCAGGTCTCCAAGTGAACAGGTAATAAAGAACACTTGTGCAGGCAAATTAGTAAAGATGAATCAGACAAGAGTTCAAGGTTTGTCAAACTGCATGAGCCAAGTAATTGATAGCTCAGTCTCAATCAAAGCAGTTATGTAGAGGTCCTCAATGGTAATAAGAAGTTAAACAGCTTAGTGGGTGTGTGCAACCTATTTACCACATGCGTAGCTATGTAACAATATTTTTGACAAAGGTTACTCTCTCTATTCAAATTTCTTTTACTAACATCATACTGTCTGTAAATCCTAGTACTATAGAGTTCTGACACTTAAACACATTTCTCTGACCTTGCTTTATACAGCACAGTATCAATACAAACAGACATATGGAGACAATTACAATCAAATCAACCAATAAGTATTTTACATGACATATTTGTCTCCACCCTCTCCAGGCATGTTAGAACACTGATGTGGGCCGGGTTATGAGGCTGTGTGATTCAGCCACTTGCAGGTTTAGTTGGCCCCCCATCTCACCCTGCGCACAGTAGGTGGTACAGGGGGTCAACGTCTGCTGTTCAAAACCCTCCCCAAATGCACCAACACCAGGGTTTGTTTCCCACACCCCTCAGATTGTAACCAGAGACAGACCAGAAACCAACAAAGAAATTGCTGTAAAAGCATTTGTTAGAATTTTACACAATTACAAGTGAAAAAATATAAGTATGTCACTTTGCTTAAGGGACTCATCACCATTAATATTATACACGTACCCAAACATTCACACAATTGTTTGCATTATTCTTGGCAATATGAACAGAAAACCTGGCATGAGCATAACTTCTAGTAATTTGAGCAAGATGATTTTGGACACAATCTCTACATTACATTCATATCGGCATGAGTGCAAGCTCAAGTTAAAATGATTACATTTCATTCACAGCAACTTAATTCCTACTGGAAGATTTACAAACCTAATTCACCCATTGACAGCAAAACTGTTGTGTGCTTTGAATTCTCAGGTATATGCAAAAATACCTGACAAAAAAAAAACCCACATGAAAAACAAAAAACTTCAGATGGAACATGCCTTTCCGTATGTTAATTTTTTATAACCAACTTTAAATTACAAATTTTAAGACATGTTACATCTGGTTCACCCGAAATAAATTGTTTCCTTTGCAAAACACTAAATTCAAAACATCACAATGGCCAGCAACTTTGTGCATGGGTCATTCATTATATGAGGTGAAAACCAATTACACATTCAATCTCACCTGCCTTGCCTCAAGACAATTTACAAACCCTCTCCTATAGTAGACAAAGAAAGACAACACATGCACATTTACATAACCACAGTCCGCATACCTTAGACTCCAACAATAATTTAGCTTTTGACTTTTCTGACTGTAGAAAAAAACGATCAATTAAATTAAGAGGTTTATTCCTAACTCTAAAAAAAATATTTGGATACTCTCTGTGCACAGACACATACACAAACAGACAAACAACATATAGCTGGGATCTTCTTTTGTTTCTGTTTCCTGACACTCTCCTCATTGCCCCCAGTCTTTTCAGGGAAGAGGAAAGAGAAAAAACAAAAGCATTAACACAAGTCTCTCCCAATACATGGAGGGAGGGGGTAGAAACCTGCAACAACTCTGAGCAGATGTCCAGAGATGCATATTTAAAGTACAACCTAGCTGAAAAAGTGCAACCAGTCATACACAAGCAATTTAAATCACAGTTCCACAGAAACTACAGTGAGAGGCAGGGCCGGCCCGCCCATGAGGCGGGGTGAGGCGGGTTCCTCAGGCGGCAGGAAGTGGAGGGGCGGCACCAGATGAAGTGGCTGTGACTGAGCGGGGGGAGCCAGAGCCGCGGTGAGGGCAGCCCGACCTCTCCCTCCCTCTCCCCGGGCCGCCCTCCATGCTCCCCCCTCTGACTTTAGGCAGCAGAGTTAGCGCGCAGGGAAGCGCTGCTGTACACAGCCTGTTACTCACCTCCCTGGATCCGATCGCCGCTCCCGCCCTGCTGGTCTCCTCTCTGCAATGTAGCCGCTGATACATTACACACGCTGCTTCCTGTTTACACAGGAAGCAGCCGCGTGTGTATCAGCGGCTACATTGCAGAGAGGAGACCAGCAGGGCGGGAGCGGCGATCGGATCCAGGGAGGTGAGTAACAGGCTGTGTACAGCAGCGCTTCCCTGCGCGCTAACTCTGCTGCCTAAAGTCCGAGGGGGGAGCATGGAGGGTGGCCCGGGGAGAGGGAGGGAGAGGTCGGGCTGCCCTCCCCGTGGCTCCGGCTCCCCCCTCCGCCATTATAAGGGGGCACCTACCTGGGCAAGCTACCTATCTATCCTATACTGGGGGGGCACCTACCTAATCTAACCTGTTTTGGGGGCAGCTACCTATCTATCCTATACTGGGGGGCACCTACCTAATCTAACCTGTTTTGGGGGCAGCTACCTATCTATCCTATACTGGGGGGCACCTACCTAATCTAACCTGTTTTGGGGGCAGCTACCTATCTATCCTATACTGGGGGGCACCTACCTAATCTAACCTGTTTTGGGGGCAGCTACCTATCTATCCTATACTGGGGGGCACCTACCTAATCTAACCTGTACTAGGGGCAGCTACCTATCTATCCTATACTGGGGGGGCACCTATCTAATCTAACCTATACTGGGGGCCAGCTACCTATCTATCCTATACTGGGGGGCAGCTACCTATCTAACCTATACTGGGAGGCAGCTACCTATCTAACCTATACTGGGGGGCAGCTACCTATCTAACCTGTACTGGGGGCAGCTACCTGTCTATCCTATACTGGGGGGCACCTACCTAATCTAACCTGTACTGGGGGGCAGCTACCTATCTATCCTATACTGGGGGGCAGCTACCTATCTAACCTACACTGGGGGGCAGCTACCTATCTAACCTATACTGGGGGCAGCTACCTGTCTATCCTATACTGGGGGGCACCTACCTAATCTAACCTGTACTGGGGGGCAGCTACCTATCTATCCTATACTGGGGGGCAGCTACCTATCTAACCTACACTGGGAGGCAGCTACCTATCTAACCTATACTGGGGGGCAGCTACCTATCTAACCTGTACTGGGGGCAGCTACCTGTCTATCCTATACTGGGGGGCACCTACCTAATCTAACCTGTACTGGGGGGCAGCTACCTATCTATCCTATACTGGGGGGCAGCTACCTATCTAACCTACACTGGGGGGCAGCTACCTATCTAACCTATACTGGGGGCAGCTACCTATCTATCCTATACTGGGGGGCACCTACCTAATCTAACCTGTACTGGGGGGCAGCTACCTATCTAACCTATACTGGGGGGAAGCTACCTATCTAACCTATACTGGGGGCAGCTACCTGTCTATCCTATACTGGGGGGCACCTACCTAATCTAACCTGTACTGGGGGCAGCTACCTATCTAACCTATACTGGGGGGCAGCTACCTATCTAACCTATGCTGGGGGGCAGCTACCTGTCTAACCTATGCTGGGGGCAGCTACCTATCTAATCTATACTGGGGGCACCTACCTAATCTAACCTGTACTGGGGGCAGCTACCTATCTATCCTATACTGGGGGGCACCTACCTAATCTAACCTGTACTGGGGGGCAGCTACCTATCTAACCTATACTGGGGGCAGCTACCTATCTATCCTATACTGGGGGGCACCTACCTAATCTAACCTGTACTGGGGGCAGCTACCTATCTATCCTATACTGGGGGGCACCTACCTAATCTAACCTGTACTGGGGGGCAGCTACCTATCTAACCTATACTGGGGGGCAGCTACCTATCTAACCTATGCTGGGGGGCAGCTACCTGTCTAACCTATGCTGGGGGCAGCTACCTATCTAATCTATACTGGGGGCACCTACCTAATCTAACCTGTACTGGGGGCAGCTACCTATCTATCCTATACTGGGGGGCCCCTACCTAATCTAACTAGTACTAGGGGCAGCTACCTATCTATCCTATACTGGGGGGGCACCTACCTAATCTAACCTATACTGGGGGCCAGCTACCTATCTATCCTATACTGGGGGGCAGCTACCTATCTAACCTATACTGGGGGGCAGCTACCTATCTAACCTATACTGGGGGGCAGCTACCTATCTAACCTGTTTTGGGGGCAGCTACCTGTCTATCCTATACTGGGGAGCACCTACCTAATCTAACCTGTACTGGGGGGCAGCTACCTATCTATCCTATACTGGGGGGCAGCTACCTATCTAACCTACACTGGGGGGCAGCTACCTATCTAACCTATACTGGGGGCAGCTACCTATCTATCCTATACTGGGGGGCACCTACCTAATCTAACCTGTACTGGGGGCAGCTACCTATCTATCCTATACTGGGGGGCACCTACCTAATCTAACCTGTACTGGGGGGCAGCTACCTATCTAACCTATACTGGGGGGAAGCTACCTATCTAACCTATACTGGGGGCAGCTACCTGTCTATCCTATACTGGGGGGCACCTACCTAATCTAACCTGTACTGGGGGCAGCTACCTATCTAACCTATACTGGGGGGCAGCTACCTATCTAACCTATGCTGGGGGGCAGCTACCTGTCTAACCTATGCTGGGGGCAGCTACCTATCTAATCTATACTGGGGGCACCTACCTAATCTAACCTGTACTGGGGGCAGCTACCCATCTATCCTATACTGGGGGGCACCTACCTAATCTAACCTGTACTGGGGGGCAGCTACCTATCTAACCTATACTGGGGGCAGCTACCTATCTATCCTATACTGGGGGGCACCTACCTAATCTAACCTGTACTGGGGGCAGCTACCTATCTATCCTATACTGGGGGGCACCTACCTAATCTAACCTGTACTGGGGGGCAGCTACCTATCTAACCTATACTGGGGGGCAGCTACCTATCTAACCTATGCTGGGGGGCAGCTACCTGTCTAACCTATGCTGGGGGCAGCTACCTATCTAATCTATACTGGGGGCACCTACCTAATCTAACCTGTACTGGGGGCAGCTACCTATCTATCCTATACTGGGGGGCACCTACCTAATCTAACCTGTACTGGGGGGCAGCTACCTATCTAACCTATACTGGGGGCAGCTACCTATCTATCCTATACTGGGGGGCACCTACCTAATCTAACCTGTACTGGGGGCAGCTACCTATCTATCCTATACTGGGGGCACCTACCTAATCTAACCTGTACTGGGGGGCAGCTACCTATCTAACCTATACTGGGGGGCAGCTACCTATCTAACCTATGCTGGGGGGCAGCTACCTGTCTAACCTATGCTGGGGGCAGCTACCTATCTAATCTATACTGGGGGCACCTACCTAATCTAACCTGTACTGGGGGCACCTACCTAATCTAACCTATACTGAAGGGCAGCGACCTAATCTAACCTATACTGGGGGGAAGCTACCTATCTAACCTATACTGGGGGCACTTATCTAACCTGTATTGGGGGCATCTACCTACCTAGCTAGCCTATACAGGTGGCAACTATACTGGCTACCTATACTGGGGGCACCTACCTAACTAACCTATACTGGGAGTACCTACCTATCTAACCTATGCTGGGGGCAACTATACTGGCTACCTATATTGGAGGCACCTACCTAGCTAACCTGTACTGGGGGCACCTACTTATCTAACTTATACCGAGGGGGGGGGGTGCCTGCCTATCTAACATACTGGGGGCAACTATACTGGCTACCTATACTGGAGGCAACTACCTGGCTAACCTATACTGGGGGCAACTTTACTGGCTCACCCATGCCTGGCCACCTATACTCGGGGGGGACCTACAGCTGCGGCTGATTGTCACGGTCAGTCACTGAGCAGCGAGCGCCGCCGACGTGACGATGATGATGATAAGGCTGGCTGGCTGCCGCCGGCCGCCGCTCATGTTATGTAGAAATATTGGGGGGGGGGGGGGGGGGGCGCCTTTACGATCTTTGCCTCAGGCAGCAGAAAGTCCAGGACCGGCCCTGGTGAGAGGAGATAGACAAACACATTTATAGTAATTAGAAGAAAAGGCTCAGAAACATCTAGTAGCCAGGCCAGAACATTTTGGAGGGACTGATAAAAAAAGTTATCCTGCGGCCGCAATGCCCATTCAAAATGTCCTGGTCCAGAGAGACACCTGCAACTGCTGAGTGTCTCCGAGAAAAAAAATGAAACTCCTAAATAGAGTTAGTCAGAAATAAGATTCAAAGCAAATTGTGGAACATGATTCTTTCTAAAACTTACAAATCTATATATCCGCATTAAACAGCATCACAGAATATGATACATCATAAATCAAAAATAACCCTTGGGAGTCCCCTTACCTTTGAGACTTTCCCATTATGCACAAATCTATACAGTAACATGCAATCTTATATAACTAAAATTCACTTAAGCGACTATACAACAATATACAAGGTTTAGAGAGAATATTCACTTAGACACACAGTACTGCTTTCTTAATTGGGGCATCAGACCCGCTATTTACTTTAGGAATATCAGATTCCTGGGAGAGGCGCTACAGAAGCACTTTCCCTCCGGGTTCTATTAATCCGCTCTGACAGTATAGGGTGGTAATCAAAAAATAGAATTACTCACCCGATACTGTATATGGCGGATCCAACTTCTCGACACCAAACTGTTAGCTCAGTTTCAGCGGAGGCAGCTACAAGATGACTTAGCAGAATAATCTGCAACCCAGGTTAAAGTTCTCCCCCAATCCAAGTGAATACCCTCTCTTCCAGCTGGGAGATACAGAACCACAAACACTTAAATTGGTGGAACAGCATCTGAAATCTTTATTTACAGGTCAATCTTATATACACCCTGATGTTAGGGAAAAACCAGATTAGACCGGAGTGCACATAGAAAATATTTGAAACAATAGCATAGACATGGTACAGACAGCAGAGACAATAGGATTTGTTATTCTGTAAACAACTGGCAGAGGTAGACTTTGTTACATGTGTTAATTTCTCAATAGACCAGGTTTTTTAACAACAATGCATGAATAGGTCTGAGTCTTCAGATCTCTGTCACAGTGGCTTGTATGGTAATATACCAACTGGGTATTGAAATACAGGTTTTGTATTCAGGTGCCTGGAACTTCTAGAGTGTTAATTATTAATGTATCTGTAAAGCACTGTCTGGAGGAATGTGCTGCTGACTAGTTGAAGCAATGATGTCATTTTTGAGAAATTGTGATGTGCTGTATATATTTTAATATCGGGGTGATTTAAGCAGCACATTATTACAACCTTTCACACCAGAAACAAGCATGCAACTAATCTCGTCAGTTCTCACAATATTGTCAGAAACCCCTGACCTGCTGCATGCTTGTTCAGGATCTATGGTTGAAAGAATTAGCGGCAGAGGACCAGCACGGCAGCCAGGCAACTGGCATTGCTTAAAAGGAGATAAATATGGCAGCCTCAATATTATTCTCACCTCGGGTTCCCTTTAAAAGTGCAACGCAAAGACAGTGGGCCCAAGTTTTGGTGAGCCTTTTCCCAGAAAATTCACATAATTGTGCAGGTTTTCTCAAGAAAATACAAGTAAAGTGAGTAGATTTGACCAGAAAATAAATGCAATCATGGCGGTAGATTTGCCTAGAAAATACATGCAATCATGGCGGCAGATTTGCCCAGAAAATACATGCAATCATGTGGCAGACGTGGCCAGAAAACACTTCAATCATGTAGCAGACCTGGCCAGAAAATACATGCAAGCATGTGAAAGATTTGACTAGAAAATACATGCAATTATGTGGCCGACCTGACCAGAAAATACATGCAATTATGTGGAAGATTTGACCAGAAAATAAATGCAATCATGTGGAAGATTTGACCAGAAAATACGTGCAATCATGTGGCAGACCTGACCAGAAAATACATGCAATCATATGGAAGATTTGACCAGAAAATACATGCAATCATGTGGCCGACCTGGCCAGAAAACACTTCAATCATGTAGCAGACCTGGCCAGAACAGTCGGTACACCTGCTAATATAAATTAAAAAAAACATTTACTCACCTGAAGCAGCAGCAGACCTCTTGTCCCGGCCTCCGTCCGGCGCAGCTCACACAATCCTCTGCAGCCAGCCAGCAACTGAAACTCCCGCGCTTAGAGCAGGGCTATGGGAAAATGGCGCCCGAAGCCCTGAACTGCAGACTCAAAGTCTCCAGAGCAGGGCTTCAGACGCCATTTTACTGTAGCCCTGGTCTGCCGGAGCTGTGAGCTGCTGCTGTCAGTGAACTGACACGGCGTCTATTAGATGCCGAAAGTCAGTTCACGCTGGGGGGTGCTTTAGGGGTGCTTGGAGAATGCCCCAGTATAGCTAGTATAGTTGCCCCCAATATAGCTAGTATAATTGCCCCCAGTATAGCTAGTATAGTTGCCCACAATGAAGTTAGTATAGTTGCCCCAGTATAGTTAGTATGGTCGCCCCCAGCCAGTATAGCTAGTATAGTTGCCCCCAGACAGTATAGCTAGTATAGTTGCCCCCAGCCAGTACAGTTAGTATAGTTGCCCCCAGCCAGTATAGCTAGTATAGTTGCCCCCAGCCAGGATAGCTGCCCCCAGTATAGCTAGTATAGTTGCCCCAGCCAGTATAGCTAGTATAGTTGCCCCAACCAGTATAGTTGCCCCCAGTATAGCTAATATAGTTGCCCCCAGTAAGTATAGTTGTCCCCGGTATAGCTAGTATAGTTGTCCCCGGTATAGCTAGTATAGTTGTCCCTAGTATAGCTAGCATAGTTGCCATCAGTAAGCTAGTATAGTTGCCCCCAGTATGGCTAGTATAGTTGCCCCCAGTAAACTAGTATAGTTGCCCCCAGTATGGCTAGTATAGTTGCCTTCAGTAAGCTAGTATAGTTGCCCCCAATATGTATAGTTGCCCCCAGTAAGCTAGTATAGTTGCCCCCAGTAAGCTAGTATAGTTGCCCCCAATATGTATAGTTGCCCCCAGTAAGCTAGTATAGTTGCCCCCAGTAAGCTAGTATAGTTGCCCCCAATATGTATAGTTGCCCCCAGTAAGCTAGTATAGTTGCCCCCAGTAAGCTGGTATAGTTGTCCCCAGTAAGTTTGTATAGTTGCCCCCAATATGAATAGTTGCCCCCAGTAAGCTAGTATAGATGCCCCCAATATGTATAGTTGCCCCCAGTAAGCTAGTATAGTTTCCCCCAATATGTATAGTTGCCCCCAGTAAGCTAGTATAGTTGTCCCAAGTGTAGGTGCCCCAGGAGTGGGAAGCAGGGCTAGATGGAGGGGCTGTGGAGGGGTTCCTCACCTGGGACCCCTCCTTCTGCCTCTCTCTCCCCTCTCCAGAATAGCGGCGACAAGTGCGGGGCGGCCGGAGGCGTACAGAGAATTACTCACCTGATTTCCGCGTTCCAAGCGCTGACAGCGTCATGACGTTACAGGTCTCCGCCTCCAATGCTAAGCAGGCTAATCAGGAAGCACAGTGGGCGGCATTGAAGACGGAGACCTGTAACGTCATGACGCTGCGCTCCACGCTTGGAACACGGAAATCAGGTGAGTAATTGTCCATACGCCTCCGGCCGCCCCGCAGTTGTCGCCGCTATTCTGGAAGGGGAGAGAGAGGCAGAAGGAGAGGTCCCAGGTGAGGGAGGGGGGGATATGTCCCCCCTCCCCACCGCTGCCTCCACAGCCCCTCCTTCTAGCCCTGCTTCCCCCTCCTGCTGTGCTGCTGTGGGGGGTCGTGGCGACACCCCCCTGGGTGTCTGACACCCGGTGTGCCACGCCCCCCTGCGCCCTATGGTAGGGAAGCCACTGACGGATAGCAATTTAAAATTAGCAGCTGTCTTTACCCAAACAAAAAATGGTCGGTCTGCGTTTGAGGGACCTGTTTTCAAAACCTGAATGGAAGGTCCAGATTTTCTGCATTTCGCCAGACCGCATATGGATATGGATTCACAGAGGGGTAGTGGCAGGCAATAGAAAAACGGATCCCCCTCTACACAGGCAGATTTGGACACAGAAACAGATCCGTTTCTGTGTCACAGCCTGTGGGGGGAGAGGGGGCCACCATGCTGGAGGGTTATAGCAGGCAGGATGGGGGTGGCAGCAGGGAGGTTGGTCGTCCACACCCCTCACCTGGGTCCCCCTGTCCCTCCAACTATTTGCACAAATTGTTAAAATATAATGTCCGCTCACCGTGTCGCGGTGAAAGTGGAGAGAAAGTAATCTTCCCCGCTCACTGTGGACATTATATTTTAACAATTTGCGCAAATAGCTGGAAGGGAGTAGGGACGGTCCCCCCCCCTCCCCCGCTGACCGCTTCCACCCCCATCCTGGCTGCTTCCCCTTTTACTTTGGCGCCCCTCCCCCACCCCGCCCCAAACGTATGCTCCAAATACACTGTAAAAGCATTCAAACGGGGGGCGGGGGATACCAAACCGGATCCGTTTAAAATGGTTCCGATCTGTCTTGGACCTGGTGTGGACCTTGTCATACATATGACTGCTTCCATATCCCTCTTGCTTCAGTTGTCCTTTAAACAGTGTTTTCCTGCTGGCCAGGTTAGAAGATGCAATGCTCAGGACAACAAATAAATTCTTTTTTAGATATTTCTCTATTTTAGCAGAAGTTTTGAACCAGGATGATGCCATACCATTTATTATCATCCTGATTCAAAATGTCTTGCTTTTACTGATGATTAACACGGTACAATACCCTACTGCTACTACTCTCTTTTAGTTGGATGATAAACTGGCTGAAAAGCAACTGGTTTATATGAGAGAAAAGTTCAATACTAAGCTACAATTTCCGTTACAAGAGAAAAGATTCCAGTCCATCCTGATTTTTTGCATATGTGTATCAGCACCAAGGAAACAAAGTGGCCACTGCTGAGAGAAGAACAATGTCCAAAGTTCACAAACAGGTAAATTATATATAAGGGAAGACGCCGAGAGCCCAGTATAGTGTAGTATGTACTGTAAATTGGGTATGGAAGGTAAGTATAGGTAGGTTATACTCACAAACAAGGGTTACCGTCCAGGTAACCACTATGAAGGCAGGTGAGGAGATTAGACCTGTCCCCACTCAGGATTAAGAAGTCGCTCTCTGTAGATCAGGAAAAAGGAATTATTCCCCTCCACCAGGGGTGGAAACAACTGCAAAAGTAGTACAGAGGCGCCAACAGGGTAAAAACAATATTTCTTTAAAATGGATAAAATGAAGTAGGTAGCGGTGGACTTACCCCTCCAAAACAGACACAATAAATTGCTGTTTTAAGCAAAAATCAGTTTATTTACATACTCCAAAAAGGTGCAACGCGTTTCGCAGGTATATCCCACTTCCTCAGGCAATAAATAGGAGCATATCACCAATGGGGTCCGGTACGTAGCCTGGCGCCTCTGTGCCGGACCGGGCGCCAGGCTATGTACCGGACCGCATTGGTGATATGCTCCTATTTATTGCCTGAGGAAGTGGGATATACCTGCGAAACGCGTTGCACCTTTTTGGAGTATGTAAATAAACTGATTTTTGCTTAAAACAGCAATTTATTGTGTCTGTTTTGTTTACATACTCCAAAAAGGTGCAACGCGTTTCGCAGGTATAGCCCACTTCCTCAGGCAATAAATAGGAGCATATCACCAATGCGGTCCGGTACATAGCCTAGCGCCACTGTGCCGGACCGGGCGCCAGGCTATGTACCGGACCGCATTGATGTTATGCTCCTATTTATTGCCTGAGGAAGTGGGATATACCTGCGAAACGCTTTGCACCTTTTTGGAGTATGTAAATAAACTGATTTTTGCTTAAAACAGCAATTTTTTGTGTCTGTTTTGGAGGGGTAAGTCCACCGCTACCTACTTCATTTTATCCATTTTAAAGAAATATTGTTTTTACCCTGTTGGCGCCTCTGTACTACTTTTGCAGGTAAATTATATATGATCAGCGCAGAATCCTCAAACAGAAGATGAGTCTTCAACAAAGAATAAAGGTGCGTACACACATGCGACTATAGTTGTTTGAAACAATCGTTCCCCCGATCATTTCAAACAACGATCGTTTAAAAAAAAGCAGCCAACGACCATTAAGTCTAACGACGGACGAGCTAGATCGTTAAAAACGAACGATCTAGCTTGGCGGATTTTTTCCAACGACGATCGTTTGCAAAAGTAGTACATCGTTGGAAAACGGTCGTTCGTACTAGGCTTTACATGCGCATTTCGCTATTTCTCCATGGTACTTTTCATTTTTATGCGCAAGCACAATAGTTGCTTTATGTGATGTAACGTTCGTTCTAACAATCAGATCGTTACACACTTTTAAAAGCTAACTTTACTTAGGTCGTTCTTTCGTCAATTAAAAGTTTGTTCGAACGATCGTTGTCGCATGTGTGTACGTAGCTTAAGAGCAGGCATATCTCCACCACAATAAATATTGGGGTCACGGCACAGCTCTGCATTCATGGATACCCAGAAAAAGGAAAGAGGCTTACCAGCTGGTGACAACCCACATTATAAGGTTGTATCAACGATTTGGTAGGACATCAGGAAGCAACAGTCTGTCCAGGATCCACCAATTCAGCAATGATTCATCTTACGAATGGATATCAGTAAACTCATCAAAGTAAATCATAAAAAACAAACGGCAACTCTAAAGGGGCCACACACAATACAATAAAATGATCCGATTTTATGTTCGATAAAAACGATCGTATCTCCCGAAAAAATCGAAAGCTTTTTTTTCATTTGACTGAAAAATCCGATCAGATTTCCCGTTTTTTTTTAGATTTATATCGATTCGGACTGCTGGATTTTTTTCTTCAATTTCTAGGAAAGATTGTATGGTGTGTGTTGGATTGGAAGTTTATGTGCAACCTGTTAAAATCGAACAGAAGTATTCAATTTGTGAATAACTTTATTAGTGTCAAGTACAAACAATTTTTTTATGTTATTAACGGTGAATGCTTATATAGTAAATCAACTGTATTTTAAAAAATGATTTTTATTCTTAAAAACGTGAACGCAATTGCTCCATAAAGCGGTTTTATGAGCATTTTGCGGTTTTTATTTATACCTTCCATTGAGGCAAAAACGCCTAAAAAATGGCTCAAGCACCGCTTTACAAAGCAGAACGTAAACGAGCCGCTCATATGTGAACTATCTCATACAGAATCATTGTGTAAGCGCGTTTGAAAAATCGCCTGCGTTTAAAAAACATCAAAACCGCCTGCAGTGGGAACAAGCCCCAAGTGTTCCAGGGGTATTGCTTTACCAAACCAAAGTACCTATGGTACTGGTACTGGGGGGTGGGATAGGGCATGATTGCACCAGGAACATCACCAGGGTAAACCGTGCGGTTGGTATCTTGCTTGTAGCAACAAAATAATCACAAACAGCCCATATTACACCATTCCATTCAGTCACTCCTCTGCTTCTTCCTCCAGAAACTGACAAAGGCTTGACTAACAGAGTGATTAATTGTTACTTGACCATTAGTTTACTTACTGGCTTACCTTTGTTTCCTCCCCTCCCCACCTCTCTCACCTCTTGTGCCTTGTTACTGTTACATGTTTATTTTTAGACAGCATTATGGATAGTATATGCCACCTTTATGTATTTTCAGTGCTATACAGTACAATCTTGTTTGTAGTTCAGTTTGTACCATGCCCCATGCATTAGACAAGGAATGATTTACTGGCATGGTTACACAACCTATTCACTGTGGAGAAATATGTATTGCTACAATTCCTTCCGCCTGGAATGATATCATCATAACCACATGCAAATTGCTAATGCTTCTTTCTTTCCTTTTAAGTGGAAAGTGCATTTGTCTGCATAACCTCATAAGACACTAAATGCTAGAAAACACCCAAACTTGACGTGATTAGCCCACTAACCTGAAAGGACACCTGAAATGAGAGGGATGTGTAGACTGCCATATTTATTTTCTTTTAAACAATGCACATTGCCTGGCTGACCTACTGATCATCTGCCTCTAACACCTTTAGTCATAAACCCTGAATAAGCATGCAGATCACGTGTTTCTGACTGAAGTTTGACTGGATTGGCCACATGCTTATTTCAGAGTTGTGACTCGGACACTACTGCAGCCAAAAAGATCAGCAAGAGTGCCAGGCAACTGGCATTGTTTAAAAGGAAACAAATATGGCAGCCTCCACATCCCTCTCACTTCAGATGTACTTTAAAGGGAACCTAAACTGATATGTATATGGATTTTTCCTTTTAAAACAATACCAGTTGCCTGACTCTCCTGCTGATCCTGTGTCTCTAAAGGCTCGTTTCCACTAGTGCAGTGTGCGTCTTATAGACGCACTCCAGCACTGAGCGGGTGGGGCGAATCCCATGAGCCCTGCCATGCACGGCTATGGGAATCGCAACCTCCGCCACAAATTCTGTAGGGGGTTCCGGCCGAATCGCTACTGCAAGCGATTCGTCCGGAGGCGCCGTTATCCCCTATGACAGAGTTTCCCCGCGTGATTTGCCTGCGGGGAAACTCTGCGGATTCGCGTCCGTTTCCGCGACAGTGGAAGCGGGTCCTTATACTTTTAGCTACAGCCCCTGAACAAGCATGCAGAGCAGGTTCTCTGACTGAAGTCAGACTGGATTAGCTGCATGCTTGTTTCAGGTGTGTGATTCAGCCACTACTACAACCAAAGAGATCAGCATGAAGCCAGGCAACTGGTATTGTTTAAAAGGAAACATCCATATCCCTCTTTAGTTTAGGTTCCCTTTAAAGGGAAACTGAAGTAAGAGGTATACGGAGGCTGCCATATTTATTTCCTTTTAATCAATACCAGTTGCCTGGCAGCCCTGCTGGTCTATTTATCTGCAGTAGTATCTGAATAACACCAGAAACAAGCATGCAGCTAGTCTTGTCAGATTTGACATGAATGTCAGAAACACCTGATCTGCTGCATGCTTGTTCAGGGGCTATGGCTAATAGTATTAGAGGCTGAGAATCAGCAGGAGGGCCTGGCAACTGGCATTGCTTAGATGGAAATAAATATGGCAGCCTCCATATCCCTCTCACTTCAGTTGTCCTTTAAGGCCCCTTTTCTATGGATAGCTGAACTGCTTGTTTGTCGCCGGGGGCTGGTGTACCTGTCCACCACTAGTAAGCGCCCAGACTCAGGCCCAGTGCACACCAAAAACCTCTAGCAGATCTGCAAAACACTAACGGTTTTTGAGGCAGATTTTCAGAGCGATTCTAGGCATGTTTAGAGAGGTTTTCTAAACATGCCTAGAGTTTTTTGGAGCTCTTTTGTGTAGAAGATTTCATAAATTGTTACAGTAAAGCTGTTACTGAACAGCTTCTGTAACAAAAACGCCTGGAAAACCGCTCTGATCTAGCATTTTTCAGAGCGGTTTGAGCTTTTTCTATACTTTACATTGAGGCAGAAACGCATCTGCAAACCGTAAAAATGCTGCAGGAGCCACGTTTGCGGTTTGCTAAAAACCTTAAACCGCTGGTGTGCACCATCCCATTCAATATACATTAGCCAAGCGTTTTCAGAAGCAGCAGCGTTTTTGAAAACACTACCAAAACTGCTCGGTGTGTACCAGGCCTCAGAGCAGTAGCTGTCTGTTTAGCAACATCCTGTATGTATGATGTAGCTCAACAGGAGGTGTGAAATGGCATGATTTTGTCATCTGCAAATTTTGAGTTCCTTAAAGAGAACCCGAGGTGGGTTTGAAGAATATTATCTGCATACAGAGGCTGGATCTGCCTATACAGCCCAGCCTCTGTTGCTATCCCAAACCCCCCTAAGGTCCCCCTGCACTCTGCAATCCCTCATAAATCGCAGCCACGCTGCTGACAAACAGCTTGTCAGAGCTGGCTGTGTTTATCTCTATAGTGTCAGTCTGCTGCTCTCCCCGCCTCCTGCAGAACTCCAGTCCCCGCCTGCATCCCTTCCCTCCCTGCTGATTGGAGGGAAGTGACAGGGGCAGGGACCGGAGCTATGCAGGAGGCGGGGGAGCAGCTGAGACTGACACTACAGATGTAAACACAGCCTTACAGCATGGCTGTGATTTATGAGGGATTGCAGAGTGCAGGGGGACCTTAGTGGGGTTTGGGATAGCAACAGAGGCTGGGCTGTATAGGCAGATCCAGCCTCTGTATGCAGATAACATTCTTTAAACACACCTCGGGTTCTCTTTAAAATCCATCCCACGGTGCCGATCTTCCTTTTAGTAATGAAGAATGCTCAGATGTTAGCCTGTTGTGCAAGATGAGGTATCCCCAGCTTGTAGTCCCATCTTGAAAATGTTATCATTTGACCAGCAGCATCTGTGTGAGGGCTCATACGCACATACCAACAATCTGTCCAACTATCTTCCAAACTTGTCTGTTGAAAGATAAGTTGGGCGAGTGTACGGCTGGCAAACAAACAGATGACCAACTGAGAACAGGTTGTTTGCCAGATCCAATTGGTGGATCAATCTTCCCAACTATCATGCAGGTTGGAACGTGTGTACAAGCCTTTTGAACAACTTTGTTGTTTTTGAATGCAGACATTTTGTGAAGTTTGTCGTTTAGAATGTGCGCATAGTGTTTAAGAGCGAGTTGGTTGTTTAGTTGGTTGACTTTTGTGTACGTACTTGTCAGCTAAACAACTTGTTGTGCGGATGGTTATGTTGTGTGGTTGGTTGTGCATTAGGTTGGACATGTGTAGGAGCCTTGAGAGCCAGCGTTTAGACCAGATACGGCCCGCTTAGCTGGATATGCAACAGATCAGAACAGGTAGTCTTACAGAAAAAAGCTCACAAGTAAAATAAAGGAATTTTTGCCTGAGGCTGGGAGCACATTAAGCAAAGAAGAAAAATATGCGTTTTTTCTGCACTGTGCGTTTTTAATTCTATTGCATTTTGTTTTTATTGGTTTCCCTAAACTATAAAGTTAAATACAGTACCATATTGGTATTTAAAGAAAGTATCAAAAATGCATTCCTCTGCGTCTCCACAGAGATACATTACCGGTATGTGCGTTTTTGAAGATTATGCAGCAAGTTGTGCGTTTTCAAAAAAAAGCACACGTATACATTTTTACATACGGCCCATTTAGACTTTCAGTAGTGGCAAAAACTCTAGCGTTATCCACAATGCTAGCGTTTCTGCCTAGTGGACTGCCTGACATAGATTACAGCTGTATGTGCATTGTCAAAGTGAATTTTACCAAAAGGGCCTGATTTGCTAAATCCACACATGCTGGTGATCACAGCAACTATTCTGCAAAAATGATCACATTTTTTAAACAAAATTCTACTTGTGATTTTTGTGCATTTAAGATGCAACTGCGATTCTGCTCATGCTATATTTTCCTGGTTTCCTGATTGTTTACCTGAAAAACGGAATGAAAATCACATGCATTCCGTTTTCCCTTTGCTTCCCAAACACAAGTGCTCAAAAAGTGATGCAGGCACTGTGATTGTGAGTTTTGCGATGTACAGTGCCTTGCGATATGCTTTATTTTCATGAACGCTGTGCAAATTGCATGCGATTCTAAAAAAGCAGCCAGCGTGTACAGCATCTACCTTAGGCTAGGTTCACAGTGGTGAGTTTCATAATACACGCGTTAAAATGTGTTATAATGTGTGAATTGCAATGGAGACTGGACATAGACTTCAATGCAAAGCCTGCATGCAGCGAGCTAGAATAACATGATCCGTTACAACTCAGTACTGTGAACAGGCCCATAGAATGATATGGGCAGTGAGTAGATGCAGAATTTTTCTGCAAAACAACTAACCATTGTGAACAGGATCTTAGTGTCCTTTCACATTGCATCCATTGCGGTGTGGTAAATTGGACAGTATAATCACATTGCAATGTAATGCAATTATATTGCATGGTACAATCACACTGGCACGTTCGCAGTGTGGTGCAAAAAATTGCATCAGAATAACGCACAGCATGCTGTGTGTTAATGGACAATGCTTGCACTACCATAGTCATATGTCTATGTATGTATCATGTAGTGTATGTATCGTAGTCTGGGGCCAATTTAGGGGGAAGACAATGAACTTATATTGGTGTACACCATTGCCTGTATCATTTTGTACCCCATGTTTGTTTCTTACTTTGTACAGCGCCATATGTTGGCACTTTATAAATCAATAATAATAATGGCCCCTAGCCCTAACTGGGTGATCTGGTAGCTGCCAAAACCGCTGCTCCCCGCTGCTCCCGTTGCACATAGTGCCCTACTTTCATTTCTGTGATCTCTGAGTCACGACTCTGGAAGGAGAGAGATCTCTCTCTCACAGCAGTGTGCAGGGAGGTGCTGGAGCGGAGGAACGCCCCCAGTGGGCGTTTTGAGCAGGGAATCCCTCTCCTCTTATTGCCCTCCAAGATAGGGGGGGCTATAGCGCGGGGGTGGGTGGGCAGAGAGCGGCGGTGGGGGCACAGAGGCATGTCACGGGGGGAGAACATGCCTCTGTGTCCCATCTGCCCCCCAAGGAGCTGCCTCGGGGTGTCTTTAAATAATTATTTTCTTATAAAAGCACAAGCATTACTTTGCATACATTTTTCAAACATTTATTATGTGACATAAGTGCAAAACAGTAATATTAAGAAAGCTTGTGAGGCTGGGTTCACAGTGGTCAGTTGTATAACTCTAGCATTATAATGACTGTGAACTGCAATGGAGGCTGGACATAGACTTTACAGAGGTTCCCAAACTTTTTCGGTTAAGGGCCGGATCAACATACTTCAGACTGCTGGGGGGCCGCAACATACATAAAATGATGTTAAAAAACATTACATTGAATCAAGGTATTGATTCCCCCCGATCAAGTCCAGAGGATAACTCCCAGCAGCAGCCATTCAGTCATGCGGCGCCCAAAGAACGTCTTTTTCCACCAGACAGTGAAGCATACCAAGGTGACCAAATGACTGCTCGCTGGCTTCTACATGTATGTGGATGGGTGGTGCCAGCACTGCTATTCTATATGCGGCAGAAGAGGAGAGGGATCGGCACTGCAGATATACGTTTATTGTCCAAAACGTGAGGCACAATTCAGTATAAAGCGTATGCAACAGCTATATTTAGTGAAAACATACCAGTGCTGCGAGGTGTGGTTGGTGCGGTGGGTGCTGGGCACTGAACGCCTGATGGCAGTTTCGCGCTAGATTCACGCTTCAACTTTAGCCTCTATGGAAGTGCGAATCTAGCGTGAAACAGCCGTCAGGCGTTCAGTGCCCAGCACCCACCGGCACCGCACCAACCACACCTTGCAGCACTGATATGTTTTCACTAAGTATAGCTGTTGCATACGCTTTATACTGAATTGTGCCTCACGTTTTGGACAATAATCGTATCTCTGCAGTGCCAATCCCTCTCCTCTTCTGTTGTATATATGCACCTATTTCAGGAACAGAGCACGCGGAATACATCCAAGTGAGCGAGCTGTGTTTATTCTGCCCACTCCATGTGTCACCGGCTATCCTTTACTGCAGTGCCAACCAGGGCCGGTCCTGGACTTTCTGCTGCCTGAGGCAAAGATCGTAAAGGCGCCCCCCCCCCCAATATTTCTACATAACATGAGCGGCGGCCGGCGGCAGCCAGCCAGCCTTATCATCATCATCGTCACGTCGGCGGCGCTCGCTGCTCAGTGACTGACCGTGACAATCAGCCGCAGCTGTAGGTCCCCCCCGAGTATAGGTGGCCAGGCATGGGTGAGCCAGTAAAGTTGCCCCCAGTATAGGTTAGCCAGGTAGTTGCCTCCAGTATAGGTAGCCAGTATAGTTGCCCCCAGTATGTTAGATAGGCAGGCACCCCCCCCCCTCGGTATAAGTTAGATAAGTAGGTGCCCCCAGTACAGGTTAGCTAGGTAGGTGCCTCCAATATAGGTAGCCAGTATAGTTGCCCCCAGCATAGGTTAGATAGGTAGGTACTCCCAGTATAGGTTAGTTAGGTAGGTGCCCCCAGTATAGGTAGCCAGTATAGTTGCCACCTGTATAGGCTAGCTAGGTAGGTAGATGCCCCCAATACAGGTTAGATAAGTGCCCCCAGTATAGGTTAGATAGGTAGCTTCCCCCCAGTATAGGTTAGATTAGGTCGCTGCCCTTCAGTATAGGTTAGATTAGGTAGGTGCCCCCAGTACAGGTTAGATTAGGTAGGTGCCCCCAGTATAGATTAGATAGGTAGCTGCCCCCAGCATAGGTTAGACAGGTAGCTGCCCCCCAGCATAGGTTAGATAGGTAGCTGCCCCCCAGTATAGGTTAGATAGGTAGCTGCCCCCCAGTACAGGTTAGATTAGGTAGGTGCCCCCAGTATAGGATAGATAGGTAGCTGCCCCCAGTACAGGTTAGATTAGGTAGGTGCCCCCCAGTATAGGATAGATAGGTAGCTGCCCCCAGTATAGGTTAGATAGGTAGCTGCCCCCCAGTACAGGTTAGATTAGGTAGGTGCCCCCCAGTATAGGATAGATAGGTAGCTGCCCCCAGTACAGGTTAGATTAGGTAGGTGCCCCCAGTATAGATTAGATAGGTAGCTGCCCCCAGCATAGGTTAGACAGGTAGCTGCCCCCCAGCATAGGTTAGATAGGTAGCTGCCCCCCAGTATAGGTTAGATAGGTAGCTGCCCCCCAGTACAGGTTAGATTAGGTAGGTGCCCCCCAGTATAGGATAGATAGGTAGCTGCCCCCAGTACAGGTTAGATTAGGTAGGTGCCCCCCAGTATAGGATAGATAGGTAGCTGCCCCCAGTATAGGTTAGATAGGTAGCTGCCCCCCAGTACAGGTTAGATTAGGTAGGTGCCCCCCAGTATAGGATAGATGGGTAGCTGCCCCCAGTACAGGTTAGATTAGGTAGGTGCCCCCAGTATAGATTAGATAGGTAGCTGCCCCCAGCATAGGTTAGACAGGTAGCTGCCCCCCAGCATAGGTTAGATAGGTAGCTGCCCCCCAGTATAGGTTAGATAGGTAGCTGCCCCCAGTACAGGTTAGATTAGGTAGGTGCCCCCCAGTATAGGATAGACAGGTAGCTGCCCCCAGTATAGGTTAGATAGGTAGCTTCCCCCCAGTATAGGTTAGATAGGTAGCTGCCCCCCAGTACAGGTTAGATTAGGTAGGTGCCCCCCAGTATAGGATAGATAGGTAGCTGCCCCCAGTACAGGTTAGATTAGGTAGGTGCCCCCCAGTATAGGATAGATAGGTAGCTGCCCCCAGTATAGGTTAGATAGGTAGCTGCCCCCCAGTGTAGGTTAGATAGGTAGCTGCCCCCCAGTATAGGATAGATAGGTAGCTGCCCCCCAGTACAGGTTAGATTAGGTAGGTGCTCCCCAGTATAGGATAGACAGGTAGCTGCCCCCAAAACAGGTTAGATAGGTAGCTGCCCCCCAGTATAGGTTAGATAGGTAGCTGCCCCCCAGTATAGGTTAGATAGGTAGCTGCCCCCCAGTATAGGATAGATAGGTAGCTGGCCCCCAGTATAGGTTAGATTAGGTAGGTGCCCCCCCAGTATAGGATAGATAGGTAGCTGCCCCTAGTACTAGTTAGATTAGGTAGGGGCCCCCCAGTATAGGATAGATAGGTAGCTGCCCCCAGTACAGGTTAGATTAGGTAGGTGCCCCCAGTATAGATTAGATAGGTAGCTGCCCCCAGCATAGGTTAGACAGGTAGCTGCCCCCCAGCATAGGTTAGATAGGTAGCTGCCCCCCAGTATAGGTTAGATAGGTAGCTGCCCCCCAGTACAGGTTAGATTAGGTAGGTGCCCCCCAGTATAGGATAGATAGGTAGCTGCCCCCAGTACAGGTTAGATTAGGTAGGTGCCCCCCAGTATAGGATAGATAGGTAGCTGCCCCCAGTATAGGTTAGATAGGTAGCTGCCCCCCAGTACAGGTTAGATTAGGTAGGTGCCCCCCAGTATAGGATAGATAGGTAGCTGCCCCCAGTACAGGTTAGATTAGGTAGGTGCCCCCAGTATAGATTAGATAGGTAGCTGCCCCCAGCATAGGTTAGACAGGTAGCTGCCCCCCAGCATAGGTTAGATAGGTAGCTGCCCCCCAGTATAGGTTAGATAGGTAGCTGCCCCCAGTACAGGTTAGATTAGGTAGGTGCCCCCCAGTATAGGATAGACAGGTAGCTGCCCCCAGTATAGGTTAGATAGGTAGCTTCCCCCCAGTATAGGTTAGATAGGTAGCTGCCCCCCAGTACAGGTTAGATTAGGTAGGTGCCCCCCAGTATAGGATAGATAGGTAGCTGCCCCCAGTATAGGTTAGATAGGTAGCTGCCCCCCAGTGTAGGTTAGATAGGTAGCTGCCCCCCAGTATAGGATAGATAGGTAGCTGCCCCCCAGTACAGGTTAGATTAGGTAGGTGCCCCCCAGTATAGGATAGACAGGTAGCTGCCCCCAGTACAGGTTAGATAGGTAGCTGCCCCCCAGTATAGGTTAGATAGGTAGCTGCCTCCCAGTGTAGGTTAGATAGGTAGCTGCCCCCCAGTATAGGATAGATAGGTAGCTGCCCCCCAGTACAGGTTAGATTAGGTAGGTGCCCCCCAGTATAGGATAGACAGGTAGCTGCCCCCAGTATAGGTTAGATAGGTAGCTGCCCCCCAGTGTAGGTTAGATAGGTAGCTGCCCCCCAGTATAGGATAGATAGGTAGCTGCCCCCCAGTACAGGTTAGATTAGGTAGGTGCCCCCCAGTATAGGATAGACAGGTAGCTGCCCCCAGTACAGGTTAGATAGGTAGCTGCCCCCCAGTATAGGTTAGATAGGTAGCTGCCTCCCAGTATAGGTTAGATAGGTAGCTGCCCCCCAGTATAGGATAGATAGGTAGCTGGCCCCCAGTATAGGTTAGATTAGATAGGTGCCCCCCCAGTATAGGATAGATAGGTAGCTGCCCCTAGTACAGGTTAGATTAGGTAGGTGCCCCCCAGTATAGGATAGATAGGTAGCTGCCCCCAAAACAGGTTAGATTAGGTAGGTGCCCCCCAGTATAGGATAGATAGGTAGCTGCCCCCAAAACAGGTTAGATTAGGTAGGTGCCCCCCAGTATAGGATAGATAGGTAGCTGCCCCCAAAACAGGTTAGATTAGGTAGGTGCCCCCCAGTATAGGATAGATAGGTAGCTGCCCCCAAAACAGGTTAGATTAGGTAGGTGCCCCCCCAGTATAGGATAGATAGGTAGCTTGCCCAGGTAGGTGCCCCCTTATAATGGCGGAGGGGGGAGCCGGAGCCACGGGGAGGGCAGCCCGACCTCTCCCTCCCTCTCCCCGGGCCACCCTCCATGCTCCCCCCTCGGACTTTAGGCAGCAGAGTTAGCGCGCAGGGAAGCGCTGCTGTACACAGCCTGTTACTCACCTCCCTGGATCCGATCGCCGCTCCCGCCCTGCTGGTCTCCTCTCTGCAATGTAGCCGCTGATACACACGCGGCTGCTTCCTGTGTAAACAGGAAGCAGCGTGTGTAATGTATCAGCGGCTACATTGCAGAGAGGAGACCAGCAGGGCGGGAGCGGCGATCGGATCCAGGGAGGTGAGTAACAGGCTGTGTACAGCAGCGCTTCCCTGCGCGCTAACTCTGCTGCCTAAAGTCAGAGGGGGGAGCATGGAGGGCGGCCCGGGGAGAGGGAGGGAGAGGTCGGGCTGCCCTCACCGCGGCTCTGGCTCCCCCCGCTCAGTCACAGCCACTTCATCTGGTGCCGCCCCTCCACTTCCTGCCGCCTGAGGAACCCGCCTCACCCCGCCTCATGGGCGGGCCGGCCCTGGTGCCAACTATCTCTTTACTTGTCTATTCTATATGCGGGCAGCCGATATTTAAAGGTACAGTGGCCCGCATCTATAAGTTATAACTTTTCTGCTTGGGGGGCAGTGAAAAAGCCTTGGTGGGCCGCATTCGGCCCGCAGGCCTTAGTTTGAGGACCACTACTTCAATACAAAGCCTGCATGCAGCAAGTTTGAATAAAGTGATCAGTTACTGTGAAGAAGCAATTGTATGGGCAGTGAGTGACATGTCATGCAGAATTATTCAACACGAAAGGTCCACAGCACCACGTCAGTGATATATAGCTCTTTTATTGATTAAAAAGACAAATAGATAGCCATAACAGCAACAGACACTGTTTCGACAAGGTCCTTCCACAAGCTGTATCAGGCTCTCTCTAGGACCTTGTCTGAAACAGTATCTGTCGCTGTTATGGCTATCTCTTTGTCTATTTAATCAATAAAAGAGCTATATATCACTGACGTGGTGCTGTGGACCTTTCGTGTTGGATTCTACTTGACCCACCTAGGGCTACTGGGTCTATCCACTTTAGCACACGTCTGTCCCTATTTGGGTGCTGGTCTATCCGGTTTATGCAGAATTATTCTGCAACGCAACTGACCACTATGAACAGGGCATACAAAAAATAACATACTATTAGGGCTGGTTCACACTTGTTTTAAAAATGTATCCGTGGGATACGTTTTTAAAAACACAGGAAGCGGATCCGCTTCTACTCAAAAACATAGCACGTATCCGACCTTTTCTCTCTCATAACACAACCAAAATGTTAGTGCATGCTCTTATTATATCTCGATTGGACTATTGCAATATATTGCTTGGTGGACTTCCAACTAACTGACTAGCACCGCTCAATTCTGTACTGAACTCTGCTGCTCAACTCAATCATCTCTCCTCTGCTGCTCCTCTCTGTCAAGCTCTTCACTGGCTACCAATTAACCAGAGGATTCAGTTCAAACTCTTAACCCTAACCTACAAAGCTCTCCACAATCTCTCTCCCCTGTACATCTCCTCACTAGTCTCCAAATACCAACCCAACCGCAATCTCAGATCTGCACAAGATCTTCTTTTAGGCTGGTTTCACAGTGGGCCAGTAACGCAGCCTAACTCACAGCGCTGTAAAATCAATTGTGCTGTTCACAGTGCCCACGTTGTGTTACATTGTAACGCAGCACGTTTAAACAAAGTGCTGCATGCTGTACGTTATATTGGGCTAAGCCGCGTTAGACTATTTGCACATGCTCAGTAATGTTGGAGGAGGAGGTCTCCCCTCCTCCTCCTCCTTGGCCAGCCACATGGCTAATTAATATTCACTGCACTGCAGAGACTCCTGGTAGGACTGTAGTGTTGTCCGGATCATGAACGAATTGTTCATTTGATCCGGATCTTTTTTGTGAGTCGAATCAACCGGATCACCACAATGAAAGATTCGGTTCACAGTGGATGTCTGTCTGGAAGAAACAGGAACATACAGAATGTACAGTGCAGGGAAAGTCCTGTCCTGCTAGTCATTTCACCCAGTCTGCTTCCCTAGTAAAATAATTCAAATTATTTGGTTCAAAGATCTGTATCTTTTCAATGATCCGATTCAAATGATCCGAATCCTTAAAAAGATCCGGACTTCCTATCACTAACCTGGACCTTTGAGAGCTGCATAATGCAGCTCAATCTGACGTCCAACTTCAACACCACCATACGTTGCGTTAGGGGCACGTTATGCGACCATAACCTCCCCTAAAACGCAACGTCTTGGTGTGTAAGTAGCCTTATCCTCTTATAAAATTACCTCCTCACATTCACGTGTACAAGACTTCTCACGTGCCTCACCCCTCCTCTGGAATGCCCTTCCACAGCACATCCGACACTCTCCCACCTTTGAAATCTTTAAACGCTCCCTCAAAACCCACCTTTTCCGTCAAGCATATTCTCTAGCTTAGGCCATGCACCCACTAAATAACCTAATTACGCACTGCCTGTACATATACTGTATACGTTCCCTACCTTGTTTCCACCCCATTTCTTTAGATTCTAAGCTCGCAAGGGCAGGGCTCTCACCCTTTTGTGTCATAGAATGTTAATAATTTAATTGCTTGCACTGTTAGACATTTATACATTTTAGTCATGTTAAATTTGCTATTGTAATCAGCAGTTCTGTATTTTGTATCAGTGTTCATATTTGATGTACATCATTGTCTGTATCATTATGTATCCCTTGTTTGTTTTCTTACATTGTACAGCGCCACAGAATATGTTGGCGCTTTATAAATAATAATAAAAATAATATTATTATTTCCCATGGCAATCGGAAACGATCGATCAGCCATGTGGTTGTACCTTTAACTGGCTCCTTTATGTGGTCACTAATGATTCAATTTTACCACTTCTATGTAATTAAGGGTTACTCAAAGTATCCATGCAAAGCATATTCCCTAGTTTACCCTTCTACTACATAAATTTGGTAAGATTGTATAATCAAGATTGTATTATTAGTGGCCACCTTTAGGTAAGAACAGCTGAATTAGTTGTAAAATTTCAGTTTACTGCATACTTCCCAACTTTTTGAGATGAGAAAAAGGGACAATTAAGCCACACCCCTGTCACACCCCTGGTCACGCCCTAACCACGCCTCTAATCACGCATACCATAAGATTTCATAAGAAAAATATGTTGTTTTATAATTAAAAACCACATTGGTCCTTTCTATCCTGGTTCACTTTCCTTCATAGTAACATTTTAAAATTAGTAATATATCAATTTAAAGGTTGGGAATGAAGTGCAAAGTCAATCAAACACATTTTTAGTATAGAAACATATATATTTACATAGAAAGAGGGACAAAGTCCTAAAAGAGGGACAAATGAGGGTCGAAGAGGGACAGGGCTTTCAAAAAGGCACTGTCCCTCCGAAAAAGGGACAGTTGGGAGCTATGTTACTGCCCAGCACCCTGTACGTTTCACCTGGTGGCTGGAGATTCCATACATTAGCCAGACTAGTTTCAGTCACTGAACCTATGATAAACATCAACAGCAGGTTTCTAGGCACAGCCCTGTGATTCTCATGCTATGGACTCGGAGTTGTTAGTTTCAGCTTACAGGTCACGTGAGACTACAACGCAACCCAGTGACTCGGCACAATTTCAGATGTTTCCTCTTTGCCACGCCCCCTGCTGCTGCTTTATATATGGAAGCATCCCTCTGCCTTCTTATCATTAGAAAGCAGCAAAATGTCCAGCCAGAGCCAAGCTTTGAAGATTCATGTAGAATATTGGTAAGTCCAGCTGACTGCTGCTATCTGCGTTGTGTTATATGGCAGGGGATCTCTGACATGAGTATATGTAGCAGTGTGCAGCACAGACTATCCTGCATGTGACACTCTGTATTACCAGCAGTCAGTGCTTCTTGGGCTCTACTGAGATGACTGCATAGCTGAGCTTACTTGTAGTGTGAGAGGATTTGGTCACAGAGATGTCAGGTGTTTGCTTCTAGGACCATTTCATTATATTGGACGGAGATTTAGCATCAGTAGCATAGCTTAGGTGCTTTGGGCCCCACTGCGAGTTTTATATTAGGGCCCCTCCTGTGCTCTATACATAACAATTGATGTGGATCACAAAAACCTGCCAATGATTTTCAGTGTCTGAGAGGGATAGGCTGGGGAGGCAAACAGTCTATGAGGGCTGGTGCACACCGAGCGGCTTTTTCAGCGTTTCTGCAGCCGCTTGCGGAGATGCTTGGTCAATGTATCTCAATGGGGTGGTTCACACCAGAGCGGGAGGTGTTTTGCAGAAACGCATACTCCCGGGGTGAGGCATTTTTTTGGATTGCGGATGTGTTTCTGCCCCAATGTTAAGTATAGGAAAAACGCAAACCGCTCTGAAAAACGCCTGTTCAGAGCGGTTTTGCCGGCGTTTTTGTTACAGAAGCTGTTCAGTAACAGCTTTACTGTAACAATATATGAAATCTACTACACCAAAACCGCTACACAACACTGCAAAAAGGCTAGCTGAAACGCTACAGAAAAATAAGAAAAAGCGTTTCAAAATCTGCTAGCATTTTGCGGATCTGCTAGCGGGTTTTGGTGTGCACCAGGCCTGAAATGGTTACAAATCATCAAATGCTGGGTACACACATTATGTTTTTTGTGTGTGCGAAAGATGGATCAGATAGATAACATCTGTCATGTCCGATATTGCTCCCGATCGTTTCCGTGCGCTATTTCTCATAGCAGTGAATGGAAAAAAATAAAAACGAATGAAGATAAGAGAAACGAGTGCGAAATTGAGTTTAAAATTGTGCTGAAAAAATAATTGGGTGGCTAAATCGCAAGAAAAAACGTAATGTGTGTGTAACCAGCATTCCTAAATAGAGGTGATCCTTACCAGCTTAGCACCAATAAACAGATAAAAAGGCAGTTGAGGGAGCGCTCCCACTGGGCCTCTCTGGTCCAGGGCCCTGGTGTGGTTGCTACCTCTGCATCCCCTATTGCTATACCACTGTTTAGCATTCTCCTCACATAAGCTGCATGGTAAAACTATTGTTATGGGTGTACTTCAGTTCAGCCTCATTGATACATTCTCTTTGTTAGGATGCATACACACAGGCAATTTTGGTTGGTCAATGATTGCCCATTTTTACCACTTCCATGCGGTATGAATACTATGAACCGAGTAAGGTAAGCTCTCGTGGAGGTGGTAGAATTGACCAATCAAATTTGCATGTGTATCCTTCCTTTAAAAATTGCATGAATATATGCAAAAGAGGTAAATAGCGTTCACTGTCTGCCCAAGCTTAGCAGAACAAATGAATGGCAATCTGCCAGAGCCTAGCAGAACAATAAGGGCCTGAGCCCACTAACGCAGTTGTACGCAGATGTGTCCGCTTTTCAGCATCTGTAACATTGATGTGTTTCCCAAAAGCGGACATGACTGCGTTAGTGGGCTCAGGCCCTTACTGATGATTGGTCCGCAGTGGAAAAATAAAATGTCCACAAATTAAAAATGAGTGACCAAGTGCTGCAAACAGTTCCTGGGTTATAGCCAGCTGTCTAGTAGGAGTATAAAAGTTGCACTCTTGGTGTTCTTATTACACTCTGCAAGTCAAATGAATAATCCATAATCGAATCCCCCTGTAAGGGCCAGTTTCCACCTAGCCACATCACTTCTGCTTGCAGTCGCGTCACTTTCGCATCTCCCGATCCGGAAGTGACTGGAGGAGATTAGATGTGAGAATCCTCGGATCGCTCTGCATAACCAGCATGCAATGGAAACTGTTCCATTGCTGTGCATTAGTTATAGTTTGGCCGCGGTGCAATGCAGCTATGTAGCCGCATCGCACTGCACACAGTGGAAACTGGCCCTAAGGGTACCACTCACCAGATCCAGGGGTCTCACAAGACCAGTCGGCGCATTCAGGGTGTATGGCCCATTGTTGCCTCCCTGGCGGTATTGTCCTCGATGGAATCTACGTCTGGTGGTGTGGTCCTAGACCAATCCGCCTCTGCAGTGTCAGTCAGTGAATTTTGGGGCGTGGTCTCAAACTACTGCTAATCAGTTGCTCCATAAATATCATCTGATGCTAGACTGTAGCAATGATACATTTCCTCCACTGTTACGGTAAGTAGCAACAGGTGCATAGATTTACATCATTGTATCTACTATACACAGCACAGTGGCTGATTCTAGAAGATTACATGGTCAGTTTGATACAGTACATTTAAACAACAATCTAGTTACTGTAATACTAGTGTTCTTGATCAGAACTCATTTGGGAGCACTATTGTCTTGCTGGGTGTGTGTGTGTGTGTGTGTGTGTGTGTGTGTGTGTGTGTGTGTGTGTGTGTGTGTGTGTGTGTGTGTGTGTGTGTGTGTGTGTGTGTGTGTGTGTGTGTGTGTGTGTGTGTGTGTGTGTGTGTGTGTGTGTGTGTGTGTGTGTGTGTGTGTGTGTGTGTGTGTGTGTGTGTGTGTGTGTGTGTGTGTGTGTGTGTGTGTGTGTCATAGAATTGACTGGGCAGTAAATTGACATGCAGAAATATTCTGCAACAGAGCACTGTGAACCAGCCCTAAGGCTTAGCATTAAAATCCAGGGCTGTGGAGTCGGCGGTTTCATAAACTGAGTAGTTGGAGTCGGATCATTTTTGAACCACATCCACAGCCCTGGTAAGTGTTATGGTGTGTACACACTTTAAAGATTAATGAAAGATCTTACACAGTCTATTCTATGGAGCTGAGCTCCCCATCAGATAAAAATCTTTGCAAGATGCTGTACACATTCAAAACATCCGTTCTTGCAAAAGATCCGTTCCTGCAAAATGTATTCATAGTCCGATATCTGCAGATCTCATACACTCCTTGTTTAACAGATATTCATCTGCATATCTGACAATCATCTGAAGATCCATCCTGGTGGATCTGATCTGCAGATGAATGTCTGTTAACCACTTGAGGACCTAGGGCTTTCTACCCCTTAAAGAGAACCCGAGGTGTGTTTGAAGAATATTATCTGCATACAGAGGCTGGATCTGCCTATACAGCCCAGCCTCTGTTGCTATCCCAAACCCCCCTAAGGTCCCCCTGCACTCTGCAATCCCTCATAAATCACAGCCATGCTGCTGACAAACAGCTTGTCAGAGCTGGCTGTGTTTATCTCTATAGTGTCAGTTTGCTGCTCTCCCCGCCTCCTGCAGAACTCCAGTCCCCGCCTGCATTCCTTCCCTCCCTGCTGATTGGAGGCAAGGGACGGGGGGCAGGGACCGGAGCTATGCAGGAGGCGGGGGAGCAGCTGAGACTGACACTCCAGATGTAAACACAGCCTCACAGCATGGCTGTGATTTATGAGGGATTGCAGAGTGCTGGGGGACCTAAGTGGGGTTTGGGATAGCAACAGAGGCTGGGCTGTATAGGCAGATCCAGCCTCTGTATGCAGATAACATTCTTTAAACACACCTCGGGTTCTCTTTAAGGACCGGCCACTTTTTTTCCATTCAGACCACTGCAGCTTTCACGGTTTATTGCTCGCTCATACAACCTACCACCTAAATGAATTTTGGCTCCTTTTCTTGTCGCTAATAAAGCTTTCTTTTGGTGCTATTTGATTGCTCCTGCGATTTTTACTTTTTATTATATTCATCAAAAAAGACATGAATTTTGGCAAAAAAATGATTTTTTTAACTTTCTGTGCTGACATTTTTCGAATAAAGTAAAATTTCTGTATACATGCAGCGCGAAAAATGTGGACAAACATGTTTTGGATAAAAAAAAACCCATTCAGTGTATATTTATTGGTTTGGGTAAAAGTTATAGCGTTTACAAACTATGGTGCAAAAAGTGAATTTTCCCATTTTCAAGCATCTATGACTTTTCTGACCCCCTGTCATGTTTCATGAGGGGCTAGAATTCCAGGATAGTATAAATACCCCCCAAATGACCCCATTTTGGAAAGAAGACATCCCAAAGTATTCACTGAGAGGCATAGTGAGTTCATAGAAGATATTATTTTTTGTCACAAGTAAGCGGAAAATGACACTTTGTGAAAAAAAAAAAAAGTTTGCATTTCTTCTAACTTGCGACAAAAAAAAAATGAAATCTGCCACGGACTCACCATGCCCCTCTCTGAATACCTTGAAGGGTCTACTTTCCAAAATGGGGTCATTTGTGGGGTGTGTTTACTGTCCTGACATTTTGGGGGGTGCTAAATTGTAAGCACCCCTGTAAAGCCTAAAGGTGCTCATTGGACTTTGGACCCCTTAGCGCAGTTAGGCTGCAAAAAAGTGCCACACATGTGGTATTGCCGTACTCAGGAGAAGTAGTATAATGTGTTTTGGGGTGTATTTTTACACATACCCATGCTGGGTGGGAGAAATATCTCTGTAAATGACAATTTGTTAATTTTTTTTTACACACAATTGTCCATTTACAGAGATCTTTCTCCCACTCAGCATGGGTATGTGTAAAAATACACCCCAAAACACATTATACTACTTCTCCTGAGTACGGCGGTACCACATGTGTGGCACTTTTTTGCACCCTAACTGCGCTAAAGGGCCCAAAGTCCAATGAGTACCGTTAGGATTTCACAGGTCATTTTGAGAAATTTCGTTTCAAGACTACTCCTCACAGTTTAGGGCCCCTAAAATGCCAGGGCAGTATAGGAACCCCACAAATTACCCCATTTTAGAAAGAAGACACCCCAAGGTATTCCGTTAGGAGTATGGTTAGTTCATAGAAGATTTTATTTTTTGTCACAAGTTAGCGGAAAATGACACTTTGTAAAAAAACACAATTAAAATCAATTTCCGCTAACTTGTGACAAAATAAAATCTTCTATGAACTCGCCATACTACTAACGGAATACCTTGGGGTGTCTTCTTTCTAAAATGGGGTCATTTGTGGGGTTCCTATATTGCCCTGGCATTTTAGGGGCCCTAAACCGTGAGGAGTAGTCTTGAAACGAAATTTCTCAAAATGACCTGTGAAATCCTAAAGGTACTCATTGGACTTTGGGCCCTTTAGCGCAGTTAGGGTGCAAAAAAGTGCCACACATGTGGTATCACCGTACTTGGGAGAAGTAGTACAATGTGTTTTGGGGTGTATTTTTACACATACCCATGCTGGGTGGGAGAAACACCTCTGTAAATTACAATCTTTTGATTTTTTTACACACAATTGTCCATTTACAGCGGTATTTCTCCCACCCAGCATGGGTATGTGTAAAAATACACCCCAAAACACATTGTACTACTTCTCCCGAGTACGGCGATACCACATGTGTGGCACTTTTTTGCACCCTAACTGCGCTAAAGAGCCCAAAGTCCAATGAGTACCTTTAGGATTTCACAGGTCATTTTTGTTTCAAGACTACTCCTCACGGTTTAGGGCCCCTAAAATGCCAGGGCAGTGTAGGAACCCCACTAATGACCCCATTTTAGAAAGAAGACACCCCAAGGTATTCCGTTAGTAGTGTGGCGAGTTCATAGAAGATTTTATTTTTTGTCACAAGTTAGCGGAAATTGATTTTAATTGTGTTTTTTTTACAAAGTGTCATTTTCCGCTAACTTGTGACAAAAAATAAAATCTTCTATGAACTCACCATACTCCTAACGGAATACGTTTGGGTGTCTTCTTTCTAGAATGGGGTCATTTGTGGGGTTCCTATACTGCCCTGGCATTTTAGGGGCCCTAAACCGTGAGGAGTAGTCTTGAAACAAAAATGACCTGTGAAATCCTAAAGGTACTCATTGGACTTTGGGCCCCTTAGCGCAGTTAGGCTGCAAAAAAGTGCCAATCATGTGGTATCGCCGTACTCGGGAGATGTAGTATAATGTGTTTTGGGGTGTATTTTTACACATACCCATGCTGGGTGGGAGAAATACCTCTGTAAATGACAATTGTTTGATTTTTTTTTTACACAGAATTGTCCATTTACAGAGAGATTTCTCCCACCCAGCATGGGTATGTGTAAAAATACACCCCAAAACACATTATACTACTTCTCCTGAGTATGGCGATACCACATGTGTGACACTTTTTTGCAGCCTAGGTGCGCTAAGGGGCCCAACGTCCTAATCACAGGTCATTTTGAGGCATTTGTTTTCTAGACTACTCCTCACGGTTTAGGGCCCCTAAAATGCCAGGGCAGTATAGGAACCCCACAAGTGACCCCATTTTAGAAAGAAGACACCCCAAGGTATTCCGTTAGGTGTATGGCGAGTTCATAGAAGATTTTATTTTTTTGTCACAAGTTAGTGAAAAATGACACTTTGTGAAAAAAAAAAAAAAATCAATTTCCGCTAACTTTTGACAAAAAATAAAATCTTCTATGAACTCGTCATACACCTAACAGAATACATTGGGGTGTCTTTTTTTTCTAAAATGGGGTCCGTTTCTGGGGTTCCTATACCGCCCTGGCATTTTACGGGCCCAAAACCGTGAGTAGTCTGGAAACCAAATGTCTCAAAATGACTGTTCAGGGGTATAAGCATCTGCAAATTTTGATGACAGGTAGTCTATTAGGGGGCGAATTTTGTGGAACCGGTCATATGCAAGGTGGCCTTTTAGATGACAGGTTGTATTGGGCCTGATCTGATGGATAGGAGTGCTAGGGGGGTGACGGGAGGTGATTGATGGGTGTCTCAGGGGGTGGTTAGAGGGGAAAATAGATGCAATCAATGCACTGGGGAGGTGATCGGAAGGGGGTCTGAGGGGGATCCAAGGGTTTGGCCGAGTGATCAGGAGCCCACACGGGGCAAATTAGGGCCTGATCTGATGGGTAGGTGTGCTAGGGGGTGACAGGAGGTGATTGATGGGTGTCTCAAGGTGTGATTAGAGGGGGGAATAGATGCAAGCAATGCACTGGCGAGGTGATCAGGGCTGGGGCCTGAGGGCATTCTGAGGGTGTGGGCGGGTGATTGAGTGCCCTAGGGGCAGATAGGGGTCTAATCTGATAGGTAGCAGTGACAGGGGGTGATGGGTAATTAGTGGGTGTTTAGGGTAGAGAACAGATATAAACACTGCCCTTGGGAGGTGATCTGACGTCGGATCTGCGGGCGAACTATTGGTGTGGGTGGGTGATCAGATTGCCCGCAAGGGGCAGGTTAGGGGCTGATTGATGAGTGACAGTGCCAGGGGGTGATTGATGGGTGGCAGTGACAGGGGGTGATTGATGGGTGATTGACAGGTGATCAGTGGGTTATTACAGG